>NC_092709.1:263517221-263809757 GCF_047496885.1 Scyliorhinus torazame
GCCCTGCCTTCCCAATACGCCTGCGCCGCATGCCGATCCGTGCACCCCAAGGGTCCCCGCTGCTACTTCTGCGGTCAGGAGAAGCACAACCGCCAATACTGTCCGGCCCCGCACTGCAGTTTGTAAAGCCTGCAGTAAAAAGGGCCACTTCGCGGCGGTGTGCCAGGCCTGCGCAGTCGCTGCGATCGCGCCAGCTATCGCCCCTTCCCCCGCGCCAGACGCACAATGGGAGCCACCATCTTCTCCTCCGGGTCCATGTGCAACCAAATGGGCCGCCATCTTGTCCCCCTTCGGCCCACGTGCGCCCCATGGACGCCGCCATCTTGTCCCGACCCCGCAATGTGCGCACCATGGGCTCCGCCATCTTGTCCCTCACAGGGTCTCCCGGACATCCTGACAACGGAACCGCACACACTCATCACCCGAAGCATCCGATGGCTACCCCGCAGCTTGCTTCGATGACGCTGGATCAATCTCGCCCGCACAACCTGGCCATTGCGTCGACGACGGTTAAAATCAATGGCCATGCGACTTCCTGCCTGCTGAACTCCGGGAGCACCGAAAGCTTCGTTCACCCAGATATGTTAAGGCGCTGCTCCCTCGCGGTCCACCCTGCAAATCAAAAGATCTCCCTCGCCTCCGGATCCCACTCCGTCCCGATCCGAGGCTTTTGTACAGTCACCCTCACGTCTAGGACGTAGAATTTTAGTAACTTCCACCTCTATGTCCTTCCTAATCTCTGCGCTGCACTCCTGTTGGGCCCGGACTTCCAGTGCAACCTCCAGAGCCTCACCCTCAAATTCGGCGGGCCCTGACCCCCCCCCCTTACCGTTTGCGGCCTCGCGACCCTCAAGGTCCGATTCCCCCCTCCCTTTCTGCCAATCTAACTGCGGATTGCAAGCCCGTTGCCACTAAGAGCAGACGGTACAGCACCCAGGACAAGACCTTCATCAGGTCCGAAGTCCAGCGGCTGCTTAAGGAGGGTATTATCGAGGCCAGCAACAGCCCCTGGAGAGCCCAAGTGGTAGTGGTTAAAACTGGGGAGAAACACAGGATGTCGTGGACTACAGCTAGACCATCAATCGGTACACGCAGCTCGACGCGTACCCCCTCCCGCGCATATCTGATATGGTCAATCAGATTGCGCAGTACCGGGTCTTCTCAACAATTGACCTGAAATCCGCCTACCACTAGCTCCCGATCGGAAGTCGGACCGGCCATACACTGTCTTTGATACTTCCCGTAACAGCCTCCCCGAACAGCGGCGGAATGTGGCGACTAGGGGCTTTTCACAGTAACTTCATTTGAAGCCTACTTGTGACAATAAGCGATTTTCGTTTCATTTCATTTCTGTAGGGTCCCTTTCGTGTCACAAATGGGGTCACGGTCTTCCAAAGAGAGATGGACCGAATGGTCGACCAGTACGGTTTGCGGGCCACCTTTCCGTACTTAGATAATGTCACCATCTGCGGCCATGACCAGCAGGACCACAATGCCAACCTCAATAAATTCCTCCGCACTGCCACCTTTCTCAACCTGACCTATAACAAAGAGAACTGTGTGTTCAGCACGACCCGGTTAGCCATTCTCGGCTATATAGTCCAAAACGGACTTCTCGGGCCCGACCCCGACTGCATGCACACCCTCATGGAACTTCCCCTCCCCCACTGCCCTCAGGCTGCCTGGGTTTTTTTTCATACTACGCTCAGTGGGTCCCAAACTATGCGGACGAGGCCCGCCCACTCATTCAGTCCACCCAATTCCCCCTCGCGGCTGAGGCACAATATGCTTTCGCCTGCATCAGAGCAGACATCGCCAAGGCCGGGATGCGTGTAGTGGACGAGTCACTGCCTTTCCAAGTAGAAAGCGACGCTTCAGACGTCGCCCTTGCCGCCACTCTAAACCAGGCAGGCAGACCCATGGCATTCTTTCTCCGTGCCCTTCATGCCTCGGAAATTCGACACTCATCTGTCGAAAAGGAGGCCCAAGCTATTGTTGAAGCTGTGCGGCACTGGAGGCATTACCTGGCCAGTAAGAGATTCACTCTCCTTACGGACCAATGGTCAGTAGCCTTCGTGTTCAATAACACACAGCGGGGCAAGATCAAAATGATGAAATCTTGCGGTGGAGAATCGAGCTCTCCACCTATAATTACGAGATCTTGTATCGCCCTGGTAAACTCAACGAGCCCCAGACGCCCTCATCCCGAGGCACATGTGCCAGCGCACACGTGGACCAACTCTGGGCCCTACACAACAGCCTTTGTCATCCGGGGGTCACTCGATTGTACCATCTGGTCAAAGCTCGGCAATCTGCCCTACTCCGTCGAGGAAGTAAGGACAGTCACCAGGGACTGCCAGGTCTGTGCGGAGTGCAAGCTACACTTCTACCGGCCGAACCGTGCACACCTGGTGAAGGCTTCCCACCCCTTTGAACGCCTCAACGTGGATTTCAAAGGGCCCCTCTCCTCCACCGACCGTAACACGTACATTCTCAGTGCGGTCGATGAGTACTCCAGATTCCCCTTCGCCATCCCATGCCCCGATATGACGTCTGCCACCATCATCAAGGCCCTCAGCACCATCTTCGCACCATCCCCAGTTTCCCCGCCTACATCCACAGTGACAGGGGATCCTCATTCATGAGCGATGAGCTGCGTCAGTTCCTGCTCAGCAGGGGTACAGCCTCCAGCAGGACGACCAGCTACATCACCCAGGGAAACGGGCAAGTAGAACGTGAAAATGGGACGGTTTGGAGTGCCGTACAGCTGGCCCTACGGTCCAGGAATCGCCCAGCCTCTCGCTGGCAGGAGGTCCTCCCTGACGCTCTGCACTCCATCCGGTCACTATTGTGCACCGCCACTAATAACACACCCCATGAACGTATCTTTACCTTCCCCAGCAGGTCCACATCCGGGTGTCGCTCCGACTTGGCTCGCTGCTCCAGGACCGGTCCTTCTCCGTAGGCACGTCGGACTCCACAAGGCGGACCCCTTGGTGGACAGGTTCACCTGCTCCACACCAACCCTCAATATGCCTACGTTGAGTTCCCCAAGATACTGTCTCACTCAGGGACCTGGCACCGTCAGGTTCCACCCCAACACACACCCCCGAACCAATGCGCCCATTCCCCACCTCCCACCGTGCCGCCAATATTGACCCCACCAGACCACCCTCCCCTCCCCTTTTCCACACAAGAGGATGAAGATTACTCCTGCACGCTCCCGGAGTTCCCCAATCACTGGCCAGCATCAGCACCGCCACCACCATCCTTCGGTGCCCACCTCCACCACCGCCAGCACCGACTTCGCCGCCACCGTTACGCCGCTCCCAACGAAGCACCAAAGCACTGGACCGGCTAACCTTTGACGGACTCTGGACCGTCAACATGGACATTTCTTTCCCTACCACTGTACATAATTGCACTAATTGTATATTGTTTCACGTCACCCCCGCCGGACTTATTTTTAACATGTGGTGAATGTGGTGAACCACTGTAATAGGAGATGTAAGGTAGGACCTGCACTACAGGTTCGCCGGTAGCCCCTGACGGCTGGCTCCGCCCACTAAGATCTGTATAAATATGCATGACCTCCAGTGCCCTGCCATTTCGCCAGATGCAGCAGGAGGCCACGCATCTGACTGTAATAAAGCAACAGTTGTACCCAACTTTAGTCTTTGTACAATTGATCGTGCATCAGTAGTCTAAATTTGTAAAAAAAAAAAGAAAACAAAATGGCAACAGTCACCATAATCATGATAAGACCGGGCCCCTGCGCTCCGGGGTTTCCATTTATCCAGAGGCCACCCAACATGACCGTCAACTGTGTGTGTGCCATGCGGTGAGCCCTTGAACTCTGGGGGCTCCCTTTGTTCAGGGACCTTCCAAAGTGCTGCTTGCAGTGCCATCTTGCTCCACGTTTCTGAGAGTGACCTGCTGAAGACGGTCTAGAGCCCTTCACCCACCACCGTTTTGATGCCACCTGCGGATTTGTTTCCCCCCTCTTGCCCCATAGCCCCATTCCCGTTCCCCCCAACCTGTTTTCCCCTCTGCTTTCAGCTCCCTTGGTGTTATAGCCCCCCTTTTCCAAGCGCTCTGTCCTTGATGGGACACAAGCGCCACGGCCCATCCCTCACTTATCCCTCCTGGCGCTAGCTTTCCCGCTGGTGTCGTTCCCCCCCCCCCCCCCCCCCACCCTCCGGGAGTCAGTCTGACCCCCTCTCGGCGATTACTGCTCTCAGCTGCTCCTCTGCCTTGGGTTTCGGCCAGAGCGACCTGTGGGCCCTGTCGATCTCTGGCAGCTTGGGAAAGCTATCTCTCCCACTAGGTTGCCCAGCATTTGGGTCATGTAGTCAGTCAGGTCTCTGCCCTAGATTTCCTCTGGCACACCCATTGTTCTGATATTCTCTCGTCTCGACCAATTTTCTTGGTCCTCCACCTTCCCTTTCAAGCTCCCCTGGGTCATCACTAACCTCTTAATTTCAGCATCCAGGATGACTCTTCGGTCGTTCTGGTCTGTCGAGGCTTTCTCCTGCTCCTTTATTGTGCTACCCTGGGCCTCCAATCTCTTCCCCTTACTGTGAGGGCCACCTGCATGGTGGCCTGCACCTCCTCCACTGCGGCCTTAATATCGTGTCTCATCTCCTTCAGCCCTGGTGAGGAACGTCTTCCATCCTTCGCCTGGCGGGGGTGGGGGGAGGGACCTTGTTTTTCGGGTCACTGGTCTGCCTCTCTTGTTCGAGCGTGGCTGGGGACCCCTCGCCTCGTGGGTCTTCTGACCTGCTTGCTGAGTGCTCATGTCCCTTGCCACCATTTTTGGTATCTCTACGGCCTCTCGAACTGCTGCTCCCTGGCATCCTTGCTGTATTTCATACTGTTGAGGGTGAGGGGATGTTTTAATCCAATTTAGTGGGCTAAATGCGGCTAAAAGTGCCTATTGTTCTATCTTTCAGAGGAGAGCCATCTGATGTGCAACTGCTCAGCACATCCCCATCACCAGAAGCCATAGGATTCATAATTGTGAGGCTTATTGATTACATGTGATCATGGAAGGTGGCCTGCGAAAAGACAGGTGAGAAAATGATCCCGGCCCTGGGTCACAGTCCCTGTGGAGTTTGCACAATAACCCGGTACATTAGCATGGCAGCACAGTGGTTAGCACAGTTGCTTCACAGCTCTAGGGTCCCGGATTCGATTCCCGACTTGAGTCGCTGTCTTTGCGGAGTCTGCACATGGGTTTCCTCTGGGTGCTCCGGTTTCCTCCCACAGTCCCACAGTCCAAAGATGTGCAGGTTAGGTGGATTGGCCATACTAAATTACACTTAGTGTCCAAAAAGATTAGGTTGGGTAACGGATATAGGGTGGAGGTGTGGGGTGTTCTTTCCAAGGGTCAGTGCAGACTCAATGGGCTGAATGGCCTCCTTCTGCACTGTAAATGTTATGTCTATGCAGCCTGTTTCTGGTGGATCTCACTCCCACAACACAAAAAGATGTGCAGGGTAGGTGAATTGACTACGTTAATGTAGTGATCTGTGTATCTGTATATACAAAAGGGATTAATGTATAGTCATTACAGTTAAATGATCACTAGAGGGAACCACTAACAAGGGGTATAAAAACAGGCTCAATCTGTTTTCTCGCCTCTTCGTGTGTATTGTGACTAGAGACCAGAGATGTCGAGTTAGCTCAGAGTGCAAGTATAATTAATCATAATTTATTCTAGTTCTATCTTGTTTAATTTAATAGCTAGTAAAAGTATTAAAGAATCAAACTTGCAAGTTAATTGTTCAGTTACTCAATAAATTATTTGCTTTCATTGGACGACTACGAGCATTTATCAACATCCACATGAAGCGATTCTTGGCATAAGCAAATAAGTAACATATATTACTCCAATAATATAACATGGTACCAGGAAATTAGCTTTACGAAAGATTACTAGTAAGATTAGACAAGAATTAGAAAGAAAACAAGAAACTTTGTACCGACTATTCGACTTTGGAAGGCTTTGCAGCATTCGGATCCTCGACGGACAATCGACTCGATGGATCACATTCAAGCTCCATATCAATTAAAAACTGGTAATCTAAACTCAAATTGGAAACTTTTTAAGCAGCAGTTCC
Source organism: Scyliorhinus torazame (assembly GCF_047496885.1). Taxonomy (NCBI): domain Eukaryota; kingdom Metazoa; phylum Chordata; class Chondrichthyes; order Carcharhiniformes; family Scyliorhinidae; genus Scyliorhinus; species Scyliorhinus torazame. Next base: position 263,523,344 of record NC_092709.1, read on the forward strand.
AAATATATCTGGAAGCGCATGATTTGACCACTGCTTCTGAAGTTAGAATAGCACTACTACTGTCCCATGGCAGGTCAGCAAGTTATTGAAACGTATAACTCATTTATATTCTCTGAAGGGGAGGACAAAAGTAAATTTTATGTGATAATCGCGAAGCTTGACGACCACTGCAAGATGCAGTCTAATGAGATCTTGAAAGATTTAGATTTCATAAAAGGTTGCAGAGAAATGGCTAACCGTCACTGACTTAAAGTTGCTAGCACAGACATGTAACTTCGCTGATTTGCATGATTCACTGATAAGGGATCAAATTGTATATGGACTTTGTGATAAAAGTTTGAGGGAAGCATTATTAAGGCAAAATGATTTAATGCTTAAAATCGCGATTGAAAAATGTATTTTGCATGAACAAAGCAAGAATCAATATTTAGAGTTTTATCACCGTGAAAAGAGTGCAAACGTCCACCACGAGGTCAAGAGTGTTAAAATGGTGTTGCAGGCAGCAAAGAAGCACATTTTGGACGGCAGCCATCTTGCACGCGCACACTCCAGCATGGGGCATGAACGGTTTGCACGGAAATACGAGGCTCAAGAAAAGAGGTCTGCGCATGCGCGGACGTGCACCATGAGTCAGAGAGATAATGTCATCACGTGCTACTGCTGTGGTAACGCCCACTTAAAGGGGAAATGCCCTGCTCAGGGGAAAAGATGTCTGAAATGTTCCAAACTCAATCACTTTGCCTCCCATTGCAAATCTACAGCGATATATCATTCTCCAACACAAAAACAAAATAACATCAATGTTCGCAGCATTGATACAACAGAGAATCACAAATCAAAGAAAGATTTTTCAGACGAAGAGGGTAATTTTTCCTTGGAGAACACTTTCTTCGTAGGAATTATTTTTTTTTTTTTATAAAATATGTTTATTCAAGGTTTTCACTACATTTTTACAAAACACTCCAAAAAGGAAAGAGAATATACATCAGAAAAATAAAAAGGGGGGCCCTTACGCCACCCCCTCCAACAACTTAAACCACTAAACATTAAACTATCTAACAAACTAAGAACAAAAATGGGGCAAACGCCCCTTACAATAATAAAAACAAGCCAAAAAAATCCTCGCCCCCCCCCCTTTCTCCCCCCGGGTTGCTGCTGCTCTTAACCTCCATCTAACGCTCTGCGAGAAAGTCTAGGAACGGTTGCCACCGCCTGGAGAACCCCTGCACAGACCCTCGCAAGGCAAACTTTATCCTCTCCAACTTGATGAACCCTGCCATGTCATTAATCCAAGCCTCCACGCGTGGGTGTTTCGCATCCCTCCATATTAGTAGGATCCTCCTCCGGGCTACCAAGGACGCAAAGGCCAAAACTCCTGTACTCCCAGCTCACCTGATACCCCGTAACAGCCTCCCCGAACAGGCGCCGGAATGTGGCGACTAGGGGCTTTTCACAGTAACTTCATTTGAAGCCTACTTGTGACAATAAGCGATTTTCATTCATTTCATTTTCATTTATTGCTATCCCCCAGCTCGGTTTTACCCGAGTGTCCAAGACTTGGGACATAGCCTTTGCGAAGCCCCTCCAGAACCGGTCTAGCGCTGGACACGCCCAGAACATATGGGCGTGATTTGCTGGGCTCCCCGAGCACCTCATGCATCTGTCCTCCACCCCAAAAAACTTGCACATCCTCGCCCCTGTCATATGTGCCTTGTGAACCACTTTGAACTGGATCAGCCTAAGTCTGGCGCAAGACGAGGAGGAGTTAACCTTGCCCAGGGCCTCCACCCACAAGCCTTCATCCAGTTCCTCGCCCAGCACCTCCTCCCACTTGCCCTTCAGCTCCTCCACCGAGGCTTCCTCCGCCTCCTGCTACTCCTGATAGATCGCCGAGACCTTGCCCTCTCCCACCCATACACCCGAGGTCACCTTGTCCTGAATCCTCCGTGCAGGAAGCAGCGGAAATTCCCTTACCTGTCTTCTCACAAACGCCCTCACCTGCATCCACCTAAAAGCATTTCAGGGGGGTAACCCAAATTTCTCCTCCAGCGCCCCCAGGCTAGCAAAAGCCCCGTCGATAAATAGGTCCCCCATCCTTTTAATCCCCACCCGGTGCCAGCTTAGGAATCCGCCACCTATCCTGCCTATGCAAACCTATGGTTATTCCGTATTGGAGACCAAATTGAGGCCCCCAACTCACCCCAGTGCCGTCTCCACTGCCCCCAGATCCTCAGTGTCGCTGCCACCACCGGGCTCGTGGTGTATCGCGTCGGCAGTAGCGGCAAAGGTGCCGTCACCAGCGCTCCAAAGCTAGTGCCCACGCATGACGCCGCCTCTAATCTTTTCCACGCCACCCCCTCTCCCTCCATTACCCATTTCCGAATCATTGAAACATTGGCTGCCCAGTAATAACTACACAGGTTCGGTAGCGCTAGCCCACCCCTGTCCCGACTACGCACCAGAAACAGTCTCTTGACCCTCGGGGTCTTATTTGCCCATACAAACCCCATAATGCTCCTGCTTACTCGCTTAAAAAAGGACTTGGGGATGAGGATGGGCAGGCACTGGAACACAAACAGGAATCTAGGGAGGGCGGTCATCTTAACGGACTATACCCTGCCCGCCAGGGAGAGTGGCAACACGTCTCATCTCCTAAAGTCTTCCTCCATCTGGTCTACCAACCGTGCAAAATTAAGCTTATGCAGGGCCCGCCAACTCCTGGCCACCTGAATACCCAAATATCGGAAACTCCTCTCCTCCCTCTTAAGCGGCAGCTCCTCCAGCCCCCTTTCCTGGCCCTTCGCATGCACCACAAAGAGCTCACTCTTCCCCACGTTAAGCTTGTAGCCTGAGAAGTCCCCAAACTCCCTAAGGATCCGCATGACCTCCACCATCCCCTCCACTGGATCTGCAATGTACAAAAGCAGGTCATCAGCATACAACAAGACCCGATGTTCCTCCCCTCCCCAGACCAAACCCCTCCAGTTTCTAGATTCCCTCAACGCCATGGCCAGCGGCTCAATTGCCAAAGCAAACAACAGTGGGGACAGGGGGCACCCTTGGCTCGTCCCACGGTACAACCTAAAATATTCTGATCTCCGCCGGTTCGTAGATACGCTAGCCATCAGGGCCTGGTATAACAATTTGACCCACCCTATGAACCCCTCCCCGAACCCAAACCTGCCAAGCACTTCCCATAGGTACTCCCACTCCAACCGATCAAAGGCCTTCTCTGCGTCCATTGCCGCCACCACTTCTGCCTCCCCACCCTCCGAGGGAATCATAATCACATTCAGGAGCCTCCGCATATTTGCATTTAACTGCCTGCCCTTCACAAACCCCGTCTGGTCCGTATCACTCCCGGGACACAATCCTCAATCCTTGTGGCTAGGACCATTGCCAGAAACTTGGCATCTGCATTAAGGAGCGAGATCGGCCTATACGAACCACACTGCAGCGGGTCCTTGTCCCGCTTAAGGATCAGCGAGATCAGCGCCCAAGACATTGTCGGGGGGAGAATCCCTTCCTCCCTCGCCTCGTTGAAGGTTCTCACCAGCAACGGGCCCAGCAGATCCACAAACTTCCTGTAAAATTCGACCGGGAACCCATCAGGCCCCGGGGCCTTGCCCGCCGGCATGCTTCCCGACCCCGTAACCAGCTCCTCTATCCCAATCAGGGCCCCTAGGCCTTCCACTTGGCCCTCCTCCACTCTCGGGAACCTCAATTGGTCCGGGAAACGCCGCATTCCCCCCCCCCCCCCCCAGCCCCCTCCACTGGGTCTCAGCTTTCCCTGTGGTCAACAAATCAAATTCCATTTGGAGGCTCCGTCGCTCCTTCAGCAGCCCCTCTTCAGGGGAATCCGCAAACCTCCTATCCACCCTTAATATCTCCCCCACCAACCTCTCCCTCTCCGTCCTCTCTCTCTTCTCCCTGTGAGCCCTAATTGAGATTAACTCTCTCCGAACCACCGCTTTCAGAGCCTCCCAAAGCACACCAACCGGTCCTTCCCCATTATCATTAGCCTCTATGTATCTCTGAATGCACCCCCAGACCCGCCACAAACCTCCTCATCTGCCAACAGTCCCACGTCCAAGCGCCACAGCAGGCGCTGGTCCCTTTCCTCCCCCAACTCCAACTCCACCCAGTGCGGGGCGTGGTCTGAAATCGCTATGGCCGAATATTCCGTTCCCTCCACTCTTGGAATCAGTGCCCTGCTCACCACAAAGAAGTCTATCCGTGAATAGGCCTTATGCACGTGGGAGAAAAAAGAGAACTCTCTGGCCGCCGGCCTAGCTAACCTCCATGGATCCACTCCCCCCATCTGATCCATAAACCCCCTGAGAACCTTGGCCGCAGCTGGCCTCTTGCCTGACCTTGACCTGGATCGGTCCAGTGCCGGGTCCAGCACCATATTAAAGTTCCACCCCCCCCCCCCATTATCAGGCTCCCCACTTCCAGATCCGGGATCCGACTCAGCATGCGCTTCATGAACCCTGCATCATCCCAATTTGGGGCATACACATTCACCAGCACCACCCGGGCCCCCTGCAGCCTACCACTCACCATCACATATCGACCCCCATTATCAGCCACAATGTTCAGCGCCTCGAACAACACCCGCTTACCAGGATTGCAACCCCTCTATTCTTCGCATCGAGCCCCGAATGAAAGACCTGCCCCACCCATCCCTTTCTCAGCCTGATCTGATCCACCACTTTCAAGTGCGTCTCCTGCAACATAGTCTGCCTTCAGTCCCTTTAAGTGCGTGAACACCCGGGCCCTCTTGACCAGCCCGTTCACGCCCCTCACGTTCCATGTGATCAGCCGGATCGGGGGACTGCCCCCCCCCCCCCCCCCCCCCCCCCCCCCCCCCCCCCCCGCCAACTAGCCATCCCGTTTCTTAGGCCAGCCACGTGCCCACGCCTCCCGCACTCTCCAGCTCCCCAGGCGGAGGGCCCCTGCCCCGACTCTCCCTCTTACCTCCAGCACCCCTTCGGTCAATGCAGCAGCAACCCAGTCCCCCCCCGCTCCCCACCCCCGGCTACAAAACTGTCTAGCCCCCTTGCTCCCCCCATTGTACTCCCATAAGTCAGCTGCCTCCTGCTGACCCCAGCCGCTCCCGCCTCAGCCAACGATCCCCCGTTTAGATTCCCCGTCAAAGTCCCCCACCCCCCCCCTTCAAGTCGATATGGACACCCCTCCGACACCGCCCCCCTCCTTTAGCGCGGGAAAAAAGCCCACGATTTTCTACATGGGCCGGCCCCGCCCCTTGTGGCACAGCTCCTTTCTCCTGCAGCCTCTCCCCAATTCCCAACGACCCAGGGCCTCCTGCCCCCCCTCCCACCTTCGAACGCGAGGAGTGGCCCCTCCAAAACAATACACACACACTGATGGACACACAGCAAGACCAATCAACACACACAACACCGCAGCAAATCACCAGTTAGAGCACACTCACTATAAAGACGGGGCATCAGAGTTCCCGCTCATTCGGGATGCAGCTTCCTACAAGGACAGAGCTTACAGCTTACAGCACAGGTCCTCACCATGTGCTGAGTGCATAGACTGGTTCGGACAGGCATAGGTCTTTAGTTTAATCTGACATTGTGTTAACCACAGTGAAAGTATGTTCAACAGTTTCTAACTTAATAAAATAGTGTTGCACTATTTTAAGTGTTGGTGGCCTGTATGTGTTCCACAGATCCAGAGCGCACAACACATCATGATACCAGGAGTTGAGGGATATTAGAACTTCTTAGACCTACCTGCAAGTGATCTGCCTTCCATCAGCATACAGCCATCCTGCAAAATGGACAGCGTCCGCCCGCCGCCGCCGGTCCGCATCACCGGTAACCTGGGGGCCAACTGGAAGATATTCAAATAACGCTTCCAGCTCTACCTGGAAGTCACAGACCGGGAAGATGCCTTGGACACCAAGAAGATTGGTCTCTTCCTATCCACGGCCGGGGAACATGCCATCCACATTTTCAATTCTCTCACCTTTGCTGATGATGAAGTTAAATCAAAATTCAAGATGGTCCTCCTCAAGTTGGATTGGATTGGATTGGATTTGTTTATTGTCACGTGTACCGAGGTACAGTGAAAAGTATTTTTCTGCGAGCAGCTCAACAGATCATTAAGTACATGGGAAGAAAAGGGAAGAAAAGAAAATACATAATAGGGCAACACAACATATACAATGTAACTACATAACGCCGGCATCGGATGAAGCATACAGGGTGTAGTGTTAATGAAGTCAGTCCATAAGAGGGTCATTTAGGAGTCTGGTGACAGTGGGGAAGAAGACGTTTTTGAGTCTGTTCGTGCGTGTTCTCAGACTTCTGTATCTCCTGCCCGATGGAAGAAGTTGGAAGAGTGAGTAAGCCGGGTGAAAGGGATCTTTGATTATACTGCCCGCTTTCCCCAGGCAGCGGGGGGTGTAGATGGAGTCAATGGAGGGGAGGCAGGTTTGTGTGATGGACTGGACAGTGTTCACAACTCTCTGAAGTTTCTTGCGCTGAAGTTTGACAGTCACTGCAACATAGAGGTGAATGGAAGTTTTGAGCGCTATGTATTCCAACAGCGTTTGTAGGGTAAGGATGAACCATTCCAGTCCTTTCTCACCCACCTCCACATCCTTGCGCAGTCCTGTAATTACGAGCCCACCTCCGAGTCCATGATACGCGACCAGATCGTTTTCGGTGTTCAGTCGGACCCCCTATGCCAGCAGCTCCTCAAGGTACAGCAGCTCACCCTAGCAACCGCCATCGAGACCTGCGTGCTACACGAACACGCCATTAGTCGGTATTCCCACATCCAAGCGGCTGAAACGGCGCGGCAAGGTCCCCACAAGGCAGAACGGGTCCAAGCAATCGAGCAACACCAGGGCCTCAGCCTGGATGTGGGCGGCCATTTCGTGAGCTTTTTGCGGACTCTTGTGCAAACTGAACGAGGAGACGGCGACGTCGACGAACGTACTGCGCAGGCGCGCACCTCGTACGGCTGCACCGCGCATGCGCAGTGGCGCAGCGAATGTATTGACGCTACAACGTGTGGCAACTGTGGCTCCGCCCACTTAAAGCAACAATGCCCTGCCAAATCCCGACAATGCCTGAGATGTGGCAAACTTGGACACTATGCTGCTTTATGCAGGTCAGCTCAGCCTGCCAATTCGTATCGCTCTGGCCAGACTCGCAGGAATGTCCGGGCCATTCAACCCACGGTCACCTAGTCCGATGCGGACATACTACCCGATATTGACTCCGAGAACCCGAAGACACCTTTTCGAATCGGTATTGTTACAAAAAACAGGGTGTCCCCGAAGCAAAGAATCCAGCCTCTATCGGTATACAGCATCGATCCGGATGATGAGTGGTGTGCCACCCTTACGGTCAACTGGTCCCAAATATGATTCCTCCTGGACACTGGTGCCTCCGCCAATCTCATTGCGCGTCTGACCTCCAAAGACTTTGTGTCAAACCAGCCATCCTTCCATCAGCCTGCCAGCTATTAGATTATAATGGCAATGCCATTGCTGCCAGCGGCCCGTGTCAGCTCGAAGTGACGCACAAGTCACGCAAAGCCATCCTTCCCTTTGAAATCATGGGCTCCTCGAAAGCCTCCCTGCTTGGCGCGCAGGCATGCAAGCTGTTGAACCTAGTTCAGAGAGTTCACTCTCTCTCTCCTGCTGTCACGTCTGGCTTTCAGGACACCGACTTCAGGGCGCAGCTCAACGCCATTATCAACCAGTACCACGACGTCTTCGAGGGCATGGGCATGCTCCCGTACACATACAAGATTTTATTAAAACCGAATGCCACGCCTGTGGTGCACGCACCTCGCAGGGTCCCAGCACCCCTTAAGGACTGCCTCAAGCAGCAGCTGCAGGACCTCCAGAACCAAGGAGTGATTTCCAAAGTCACGGAACCGACCGACTGGGTCAGTTCCATGGAATGTGTAAAAAACCTTCCGGCGAATTGAGAATTTGCATTGATCCCAAGGATCTAAATCGCAATATCATGAGGGAGCATTATCCAATTCCCAAGCGCGAAGAGCTCACATGTGAGATGGCTCACGCCAAGCTCTTTACCAAACTCAACGCCTCAAAAGGATTCTGGCAAATCCAGCTTGATAAATCCAGCAGGAAGCTTTGCACATTTAATACCCCCTTTGGCAGATATTGTTACAACAGGATGCCGTTCGGGATCATATCTGCATCAGAAGTGTTCCATAGGATTATGGAACAAATGATGGAAGGCATTGAAGGTGTTCGCGTCTATGTCGATGACATAATCATTTGGTCCACCACCCCGCAGGAGCATGTCAGTCGCCTCCAGCGCGTATTCGGACGTAAACATGAGCATGGACTCCTCCTCAACAGGGCTAAATGCTCTTTTGGTCAGGCGGAACTCAAGTTCCTCGGGGATCACATCTCTCAATTGGGTGTGCAGCCGGATGCAGACAAGGAAGCTGCCATCACAGCTATGAAAACACCAGAGGACAAGAAAGCGGTCCTCCAATTTCTGGGCATGGTCAATTTTTTAGGGAAATTTATCCCTAACCTCGCCTCTCATACCACGGATCTCAGGAACCTGGTCAGGAAGATGACAGACTTCCAATGGCTCCATGCCCACGAGCGCGAATGGAGAGAACTCAAAGCAAAACTGACCACGGCCCCGGTCTTAGTTTTCTTTGATCCAGCAAAGGAGACCAAAATTTTGTCCGATGCCATCAATCCGGCATTGGGGCAGTGCTCCTTCAACGTGATGAGGCCTCATCATGGGCCCCCCTTGTATATGCGTCACGTGCGATGACTCCCACGGAGCAGCACTACGCGCAGATAGAAAAGGAGTGCCTGGGCCTTCTGACCGGTGTGGTGAAGTTTCACGATTATGTCTACGGACTTCCTCAATTCACCGTCGAGACCGACCATCGCTCGCTGGTCAATATAATACAGAAAGACTTGAACGATATGACGCCTCGCCTCCAGCGTATTCTTCTCAAGCTCCGGCGATATGACTTCCAGCTGGTATACACCCCAGGCAAAGATCTCATCATTGCTGACGCTCTCTCCAGGGCAGTCAACACTCCATGTGACCCAGCGGGATTTGTCTGCCAGGTTGACGCCCATGTGGCATTCGCGGCCTCCAATCTATCTGCCACGGATGAACACCTTGTCCAAATTTGCCGCAAGACGGCGGCTGACCCCTTGCTGCAGCATGTCATGCGCCACCTAACGGACGGGTGGCTCAAGGGCCAATGCCCTCAGTTCTATAATATCAGAGATGATCTGGCAGTAGTAGACGGGGTTCTTCTAAAACTGGACCGCATTTTCATCCTGCATAGCATGCGCCAACTTGTCCTGGAACAACTAAACGAGGGCCACCTTGGCGTGGAAAAGTGCCGCCGACGGACCCGAGAGGCAGTGTACTGGCCCGGCATTAATGAGGACATAGCCAACACACTGCTCAACTGCCCCACTTGTCAGCACTTCCAGCCGTCCCAACCACGTGAGACCCTGCAGCCCCATGAGTTGGTCATGTCACCGTGGACCAAGGTGGGCATCGACCTGTTCCACGCGCTGGGTAGAGACTATGTCCTAATCATGGACTACTTTTTGAATTACCCGGAGGTGATACGGTTGCACGACATCACCTCGTCTGCCGTCATTCGTGCATGTAAAGAAACATTTGCTCGACACGGCTTCCCGCTCACAGTTATGTCGGACAATGGCCCCTGCTTTACCAGCCAGGAATGGTCCAACTTTGCCAGGTGGTACAATTTTGCCCATGTGACATCCAGTCTCCTGTACCTCCAATCCAACGGCAAAGCGGAGAAGGGAGTACATATAGTCAAACGGCTCCTATGCAAGGCTGGGTCCGATTTCCCCCTTGCCTTACTAGCCTATCGCTCCACACCACAGTCCACTGGCCTGTCGCCAGCCTAGTTACTCATGGGTCGTATCCTGAGGATGATGGTGCCGTCCATCCATGTCCCAGACCTCGACCACATTCCGGTCCTTCGCCAGATACAGCTGTCTGGGGCACAGCAGAAGGCGGCTCATGATTCCCGTGCAGCTGATCTCCCTGCTCTGGCTCCAGATGACAACGTCCGCGTCCATCTTCCGGATGGGGGCTGGTCTGCGACCGCTGTTGTCCTTCGGCAGGTGGCCCCCCGCTCGTTCCTGGTTCGTCTACAGGATGGCTCTATTCTGCGCCGCAATCGACGCGCCCTTCGTCTCGTTCCACGCTCGCCACGTGATCCTCCAGTGTTGCCTCGCCCTCCTGCTGACCCTGCCATGGACTATGCAGAGCTCCCTGACACTCTGCCTCCCCCTGACTCTGACGCAGTCCAGCCTGCTCTTGAACCGGCGGCTCTCGACCCACCCTTGAGGTGGTCAACCAGAATTTGTCGCCCACCTCAGAGACTTAATTTATGAACTTTGTGGACTTATAGACTCTCTGAATTGTTTTGTTCCTTTGTTTGATCGTTTCCCTGGTTTGTATATAGTGTTGATCTCATTATTCTTGTTGCATACTGCTTCTCTGCACCAGGCACTTTCCCATGTAAATAGCTTAGTTCTCCTGTAAATATGTCTTCGCACCCCACACGTAGTTAGGAATATTCTCACCATACATTATTTATTGCCACACACATACATTCTTTTATAAAAGGAGGTATGTCATGATATACACCAGTATATCATGGTACAGATACACACACACTGATGGACACACAGCAAGACCAATCAACACACACAACACCGCAGCCAATCACCAGTTGGAGCACACTCACTATAAAGACAGGGGGCATCAGAGTTCCCGCTCATTCGGGATGCAGCCTCCTACAAGGACAGTGCTTACAGATTACAGCACAGATCCTCGCCATGTGCCGAGTGCATAGACTGGTTCGGACAGGCATAGGTCTTTAGTTTAATCTAACATCGTGTTAACCCACAGTGAAAGTATGTTCAACAGTTTCTAACTTAATAAAATAGTGTTGCACTATTTTAAGTGTTGGTGGCCTGTATGTGTTCCACGGATCCAGAGCACCCAACACATCAATACCCATGCCCATTAAAACACACATATCACATCCAATCACCCCTTCCCCCTCCCCAGCTTTCCCAAAACCACCGCAAACCATTAGTTTCGAGTCCAATTTTTCGTTCTGAATAAAGGTCCGCGCCTCCTCCGGCGTATCGAAATAATGGTGGCGGTCCTGAAAAGTGACCCACAATCGCGCTGGCTGCAACAGCCCGAACTTCACCCCCTTTCGGTGGTGAACCGCCTTGGCCCGGTTGAATCCTGCCCTCTTCTTGGCCAGCTCTGCACTCCAGTCCTGGTAGATGCGGATCTTCATATTCTCCCACCTGCTGCTCTGTTCTTTCTTCGCCCATGTCAGGATGCACTCTCTGTCCGTGAAGCAGTGAAACCTCACCGCTACGGCCCTTGGTGGCTCATTTGCCTTAGGCCTCCTTGCCAGGACTCTGTGAGCCCCATCCAGCTCCAGGAGCCTCGGGAAGGCTCCCGCGCCCATTAGCGTATTCAGCATCGTGGCTACGTCTGCCCCGATGTCGGACCCCTCCACACCTTCAGGGAGACCCAGAATTCGGAGATTCTTCCTCTTCGACCTGTTCTCCAAGTCCTCAAACTTTTACTGCCACTTTTTATGCAGCAGCTCGTCCACCTCCACTTTCACCACCAGGCCCAGGATCTCGTCCTCGTTTTCAGAGGCTTTCTGCTGCACCTCTCTAATCGCTGCCGCTTGAGCCTTCTGGGTCTCCACCAGCCTCTCAATTGACGCTTTCATTGGGGCCAGCATCTCTGCTTTCAGCTCCGCAATGCAGCTTTTCAGGAACTCCTGCTGCTCCCACGACCATTGCGCCCACGCTGCCTGGTCTCCGCCCGCCGCCATCTTACTTTTTCGCGCCCGTTCTCCTCTCTTCTCCAAGATAACTTTTTTGTCCGCTCCACTCCTGGTCTACTCCATGCAGTGCTGGGGAACCTTACTGCTGCCTTCCTACACCGGGAATCGTCGTCCAAGTGCCGCTGGGGCTCCTCAAGAGGGCCCAAAAGTCCGTTCATGACGGGACCCGCCCGACGTGCGACCTACCCAGGCATAGCCGCAGCCAGAAGTCCTTCATAGGAATTATTGACAAAACAGAGGAACTTCAAGCAACGACCAAGGCTCCTCAACAAATTAATGTCATTGACTCTAACAGTGAATGGACCTCAACAGTGCAAGTCAACAACTTCCCAATCCTGTTCAAGCTTGACACTGGGGCATCAACAAATCTAATGACAAGCAAAGATCTTGCATCGATTCCAGGGGAACACGAGATGATACCTGCTGCATGTAGGCTGAAAGACTACAATGGCAACCAGATTGCTTCAAGAGGATCGTGAAATTTAAAAGTAGCAAATAAGAAGGTCACAAAAATGCTACAGTTTGAGATTGTGAACAATCAGAAATCTTCGCTGTTAGGTGGCCAAGCCTGCAAGGACTTGTCCAAAGAATTTTCATGAATACCAAAGACACATCAAGACTGGACGATGACATCCAGCAACTACTTCAAGAAAACCCTGACATATTTCGGGTATGGGTACTTTACCTTACCAATATAAAATTTTGCTGAAAAAAATGCAAAACCTGTAATTCATCCGCCTAGGAAGGTTCCAGCTCCTTTGCGCGAGATGCTGAAATTAGAGCTAGAAAGGCTACAGTCACAAGGAATCATCTCCAGAGTCACGCTGGATCAGTTCTTTAGTGTGCATCAAGAAACCATCAGGTGATCTCAGAATCTGTATAGATCCCAAGGATCTGAAGAAGAATATTCGTAGGGAACATTACCCTATCCTAAGCGTGAAGAGATAACATGTGAGATGGCAAACACTCACATTTTTACCAAACTCGATGCTTCGCAAGGTTTCTGGCAGATGCAGCTAGATGATTCAAATAAACTGCTTTGTACGTGCAATACTCCATTCGGATGCTTCTGTTTTAACCGCATGCCTTTTGGGATCATCTCTGCTTCCGAAATCTTTCACAGAATAATGGAGCAGATGACTGAGGGTATCGATTGTGTAAGAGTCTATGTCGATAACATAGTTATATGGTTGACAACAGAAGACCACATCACTCGTTTAAGAAAAGTGTTTCAAAGGATCCACCAATACGGATTGCAACTCAACCATTCAAAGTGGTTATTACTGGGCGGCGAATATAGCCATGATCAGGAAGTGGGTGGTGGGGGAGGTGTCGGCATGGGAGCGCATGGAGGCGGCTTCATGCAAGGGCACCAGTCTGGGGGCATTGGTAACTGCGCCTCTGCCGTTCCCACCGGCACAGTACTCCACCAGCCCCGTGGTGGTGGCGGCCCTGAGAGTCTGGGGGCAATGGAGGAGACATGTGGGAGCAGAGGGAGCATCGGTCTGGTCCCAAATCTGTAATAATCGGTTTTCCCAGGGAAGTATGGATGGGGGTTTCCGGATATGGCGGAGAGCAGGGATTGAGAGGATGGGGGACATGTTTATAGAGGGGAGCTTTCCGAGTATGAGGGCGCTGGAGGAGAAGTTTGGGTTGGCGAGGGGAAATAAATTCAGGTATCTGCAGGTGCGGGACTTTCTACGTAAACAGGTGTCAACCTTCCCGCTCCTATCGCTGAGGGGGATTCAGGACAGGGTAGTTTCCAGAGGGTGGGTAGGAGAAGGGAGCGTCTCTGACATATACAAGGAACTTATGGGGTCAGAGCAGACGCAGACCGAGGAGCTGAAACACAAGTGGGAGGAGGACCTGGGAGGAGAGATAGAGGATGGTCTATGGGCAGACGCGTTGAGTAGAGTCAACACGTCCACAACATGTGCCAGGCTCAGCTGATACAATTCAAGGTTGTTCACCGGGCTCACATGACAGTGGCCCGGATGAGCAGATTTCTTGGGGCGGAAGACAGGTGTGCGGGAGGACCAGCGAACCATGTCACATGTTCTGGGCATGTCCGAAGCTTAGGGGATTTTGGCAGGGGTTTGCAGATGTCATGTCCACAGTGTTAAAAACAAGGGTGGCACTGAGTCCAGAGATGACGATTTTCAGGGTGTCGGAAGACCCGGGAATTCAGGAGGAGAAAGAGGCAGACGTTCTGGCCTTTGCTTCCTTGGTAGCCCGGAGACGGATACTATTAGTTTGGAGGGACTCAAAGCCCCCGAAGTTGGAGACCTGGCTATCAGACATGGCTAGCTTTCTCTGTTTGGAGAAAATCAAGTTCGCCTTGAAAGGGTCACTGTTAGGGTTCGCCCGGAGGTGGCAACCATTCGTCGACTTCTTCGCGGAAAATTAATGGTCAGCAGAAAGGGGGGGGGGGCGGGGTTAGTTTAGCTTCGAGTAGAGGGTTAATAAAGGTGGGACCTGTAAGGAAGGGAGACGGCTTTTGCCCTATGTTTATAGTTTCATGTACATTGTTTATTTTGTTGTTGTTGTTACAATACCAAAAATACCTCAATAAAATGTTTATTAAAAAAAACAAGATCAAACAGCAACGCAACAAAAGCAATATAATAATAATAATAATGATGATCAACATGTGATTCAACTAAAACCACTAATGAAGGATGACATTGTTAGACTGAGACATCCAGAAGGAAGATGGTGTGGTACAGCCACAGTACCCAGGCAAGCAGCACCGCGATCATATATTGTCAAGTCAGCAGAGGGTGTACTTTTTAGATGTAATCAGCGAGACCTACTGGAAATACAACTTCCGAAACCTGTCTTTCCCATGTTGAATTTACATGAATCCCTCACCCCACTTGAATGTCAACAAACCACCTGCCGTTGCTCACAAGGACATTAAAACTTCAACTACACACTTCAACCAAGGAGATCCAGCAGAAGAAGAAAACCCAATCATTTGAATTTGTGAACATTGAACACATTAATTAAGTATTAATTAGCTATGTATAATTCATTGCAACTTGTACAGATATTCACAGCATTGTTTCTATATGTACAATTTTCTTTACAGGATACAGAAAATATGTAACACAAAAAAGGGGTATGTAGTGATCTGTGGATCTGTTTATACATAAGGGGTTAATGTATAGTCATTACAGTCAACTGATCACTGGAGGGCAACACTAACAAGGGGTATAAAAACAGGCTCAATCTGTTTTCCCGCCTGTTTGTGTGTATTGTGACTAGAGACCATTCTCCGGACACGGCGCGATGTCCGCCGACTGGTGCCCAAAACGGCGCAAATCAGTCGGGCATCGCACCGCCCCAAAGGTGCGGAATGCTCCGCATCTTTGGGGGCCGAGCCCCAACCTTAAGGGGCTAGGCCGGCGCTGGACGAATTTCCGCCCCGCCAGCTGGCGGAAAAGGCCTTTGGTGCCCCGCCAGCTGGCGCGGAAATGACATCTCCGGGCGGCGCATGCACGGGAGCGTTAGCGGCCGCTGACGGCATTCCCGCGCATGCGCAGTGAAGGGAGTCTCTTCCGCCTCCACCATGGTGGAGACCGTGGCGAAGGTGGAAGGAAAAGAGTGCCCCCACGGCACAGGCCCGCCCGCGGATCGGTGGGCCCCGATCGCGGGGGCACCCCCCGGAGCCCGCCCGCGCCGCCTTGTCCCGCCGGTAAGGTAGGTGGTTTAATCTACGCCGGCAGGACGGGCATTTTAGCGGCGGGACTTCGGCCCATCCGGGCCGGAGAATCGCGGGGGGAGGCCCGCCAACCGGCGCGGCGCGATTCCCGCCCCCGCTGAATATCTGGTGGTGGAGAATTCGGCAACCGGCAGGGGCGGGATTCACGCCAGCCCCCGCCGATTCTCCGACCTGGCGGGGGTCGGAGAATCTCGCCCCAGAGGTGTAGAGTTGACTCAGAGTGCAAGTATAATTAATCATAGTTTATTCTAGCTCTATCTTGTTTAATTTCATAGCTAGTAAAAGTATTAGAGAATCAAACTCATAAGTTAATTGTTTAGTTACTCAATAAATTATTTGCTTTCATTGGACGACTACGAGCATTTATCAACATCCACTTTAAGAGCATCTTGGCATAAGCAAATGATTAACATTTATTACTCCAAGTAATATAACAGTTAAATTGCCCCTTAATTGGAAAAAAAAAGAATTGGGTACTCTAATTTTTTTTTTTTAATTTAAATGACCTTTTTGTACCTAATTTATTTTAAAGAGAGTGCCCTCACAGTCCATGTGACAGGCTTTGTTCTTCATTACTACCATTTACCAGGTACTGCCTCAAGCCACCACATTGGCGATGCGTATAAATGGGAACAATTGCAAGCCCGCAGCCATTGGAAAGTGTCAGCAATATGAGAGAACAGTGCATGAAAAATGCCCATGATTGGGAAATTAGACCCATTCGACCAGGAGGTCAAAGACTGGAGCCAGGATATTGAGCGACAATGTTACTTCTTCATAGCAAATGACATAACAAGGGAAGATAAACTGAAAGTTGTCCTCTTAACAGTTTGTGGCCAACAACCTACAATCTTATAAGAAATTTGAAGTCCCTGGAGATTCCTGACACAAAGTAATTTGACCAGTTGGTGAAACTGGTCAGGGAGCATTCTAACCCCAGACCCTCGATCATACTACAGTGATACACGTTCAACTCAGATGCCAGGGACCCAGGACAAACAATCTCTGCCTTTGTTGCCAGACTCAGGCAAATGGCCGAGCATTGCGAGTTCGATGCAGCACTTGGTGACGTGCTGTATGATCGTTTAGTATGCGGTATTAACAACATACATGTGCAAAAGGGATACATTCGAGGTTCAAAGCATGCAAGAGAGCAAGGTGAACCAGTTGTGTGGCGGCATGGCTACAAAGTGTACAATCAGGTTGACAGGCACAGAGGAAGTTCAGTTACAATTCCAGGAACAGGATAGTAGTCAGTGGCTAGGGGAGAAATTGGCCGTCAGCCCAGAAGCCAAGATGACTGTTATCGGTGCGGTGGAGATCACTCCCAAGAATCATGGGAGTTCATTTGTTTTTGGTGCAATAGGACGGCCCGCACCTGTTAGAATGCACTAATTCACCAAAACAAAAGCAGCAAACCATATTACAGTGAACAAACTGGAGAGAAATTCAGATGAAGAACCTGAAACATACAGATTAAACATGGTGAGAGTGAACAAAACAGCCCCATTTGCAATAGTCTTCACAGTAAATGGAAGGTCACTAAAGATGGAGTTCGACACCGGGGCATCAGCCACAGTTGTAGATGAACAAAGATTTAAATTTCTTCAAGGAGGTGTTCAGCCAGTGAAACAACAGCCAAGTTGGTGACATATACGGGGGAGATCCTAAAAATTTTGGAAACTACTGTGATTCCAGTGTCATATAAGCAACAAGATGCCCAGTTTCCCTATGGTCATTGTCGAGGGACATCAACCAAGCCTTATGGCGTGGGATTGGTTCTGCTAGATCAATTTGAACTGTACTTTTTGAAATCTCAAATTGCGTCTTTATGCAGATACAGGGTTCACTATTGGTTCACTTTGACCATATTGGATAGTGAAGAAGGTTATATAAAATTGCAACAGGATCTTGATTGGGCCAGTGGGCCGATCAATGGCAGATGGAGTTTAATTTTAATTGTGAGGTGTTTGCGACGCATGGCATCCCTAGTAATAGTGTCGGAAAATGGCACCTCGTTTACTGGTGAGGACTTTCAGCATTTTGTCAGAACTAATGGCATTCACCACACCATAACAGCCCCCTATCACCCTGCCCCAAACAGGTTTGCGGTGAGAGCTGTGTAAACGTTCAAGGCAGCTATGAAGAAGCAGCCAGCAGACCACTACATCTTAGGTCAGCCGACTTTCTTTTGTCTCATAATACGACCTCCCATGGGAGGTCCCACTACAGGCGTCACTCCTGCAGAATTACTTATGGGCCATCGTCTAACGACCCAGTTGGCGGACTTACAATGAAGCATGGGGGGGGGGGGGGGGGGGGGGGACCATACTGAGAGGTGGCTGTGGTGTGGGAACACCAATGAGAGCTTGGTAGCTCTGAATTTGCTGAGCCTATCAGCAGACAATACAGGACAACATCAGACTCTGATTGGTGAAGTCCCTGTTAGAACAGGAAAAAAGTTTGTCAGACGTTGGGAGGTGGTAGAGACGTAAAGCAGTTCAAACAGTTCAGTTCAGTTTCTGAACTTCAATTGAGTGAAGCAGCAGTTGGGTTTCTGACATTCAGCCTGGTGGGCAACATATGGCAAAAGTGAGATATCTGGCCTAACATCGGGGTGAGAGCCTGCGAAGCTCTGAGCGAGGTGAGGAGGAGGGTCATCAATGGGAGCAGCAGGGTGACTCTCAACCTCCAGGCCAGAACTGAGGAGGATAAGCAACCAATCAAACAAAGGACAGAGGCCAAGCCAGATAAAGCCAGCAGCCAGCCAGCCAGCCAGGAGAACACCCATTGTCGTCAAGGTTCAAGGCTTGGGCACCCAAGCGAGAGCCAAGAGATGAGCAGTCGGGAGGTGCGAAGGCCAAACAAGCACCAACGTCATGGTTTTTGGGGAGCAGCTTCCAGTGGGGCAACTTGACCAGAGGCCAGACTGAGAGTGAAAGAGCTGGGCAGCAATCAGACTGGCGAGGGTGAGAGAGCAGAGGCCAGGCCAGATAACCAGCAGCTAGGCAGCCAGTCAGGAGCACACATGGCGGTCAAGGCTCGACCACCCAAGCGAGAGGCGTGAACAGTTAGGAGATGCGAGTGCCAGCCAGGAGCCAGCGTTATGGTTTTTGGGGAGCAGCGGAGAGACCCGACCAGAGGCCAGGGCTGAGTGAGAGAGCTGGGTAGCAACTGGACTGGCAAGGACGAGAGAGCAGAGGCCAGGCCAGATAGCCAGGAGCAGCAGCTAAGCAGCCAGTGAACCACTACTAGCACACCTGCAAGCTTAGGTCATCGAGGGAAGCAGCTGCAAGGTTGACCTGATGGGCAGCATGGTAGCACACATGGCTAGCACTGTGGCTTCACAGTGCCAGAGTCCCAGGTTCAATTCCCTGCTGGGTCACTGTCTGAACGGAGTCTGCACGTTCTCCCCGTGTCTGCGTGGGTTTCCTCCGGGTGCTCCGTTTCCTCCCACAATCCAAAGACGTGCAGGTTAGGTGGATTGGCCATGATAAATTGCCTTTAGTGTCCAAAAAAGTTTTTTGAGGGGTTAATGGGTTATGGGGATAGGGTGGAAGTGAGGGCTTAAGTGAGTCGGTGCAGACTCAATGGGCCGAATGGCCTCCTTCTGCACTGTATGTTCTATGTATGTATCTATGACCTCCAGGCCAGGCTGAGGAGGGTAAAGCAGCCTGCTCTTTCTGAAGATACATTGTCACTGAAATCCAGACCAATCAGTCAATATGAAGAGACACTGTGAATCTGGCAGTCAAAAACGCAGACAGTTGAAAGTGATGCAAGAGGAAGAAGCAAAGCAAAAAGACAGTTTGGCATTTTACTTTAAAAGGTTTCAAGTACTGAGCCAGCAGTGCCCAAATTGCACATTCACCCTCCACAACAACAGCCACCAAAAGTTTTGGTGACTTGTCTGATGACTTCGAGCTGATGATTTCCAGAGATAACACATTGCCTGGAAAACTTGAACAAGGAGAAGTGGACTGGGAATTGGGAATGAAACTACAGGATGCTGCTTAAGCTCATTTTTCTTCAGCTGAAATGAGGGAAGAAACCTACCCTGAAGACATTGGCCAAAATCTGTTCCACTGGGTAAGATTATTTTGTAATAAGTAGACCAGAGAACATAGATAATATGAAAAACTTGAGAAAAGTGTTTGAGATTTGAGGCCGAAAGCAGTTTAGAAGTCTTCATGAGTCCCATTTTCTGAGGGTGAAGAGAAATGGCTTGATGGAAAGGAAAAATTGGTTAATTTTTTCAGAAACCTCTAAGGCAGTCTATGGGCATGATTCAGCAATCGTGTTGCACCCGGCGTGGATCCTGGTGAATAGCGGGCGAGGGCGAAATCGGGGACCATCTTGCGATTCACCCGACCTACTCCCGATGAAAAGTTCTGGATCACATCCAAAAGTGAGGACAATATCATTAACCCTCATTTGCATTCATTTTAAACTCATTAACAAGATTGAAGTTGAATCCAGCGGCCTCCCGGGAATTTCCCAACTCCCCATTGGGAAGTCACGCGGGCATTTTTTAGTATTCCTTTTCAAAAACTTGAACTGGCTCAATGGCTACTGAGGAGAAGGTGGTGATGGAAGATCAGACACCAATACCGCAGGAGAGGAGGGGCGGCAGGCCAGCTCGGCTGCACAGCCCCAAGGTTGCGCCGGGACACTTTCATGGATTACCACTGTCTTTTTATGTTCAGTTACCATCTGTCCCCCTTATGGGAGCCGTGCGGTCACTGGTGTTCCTTGGTTTCTTTTTGCATTGTGTTTGGTCTATGTTTATTGGGGAAGGCAGGGAATTGTGTGATAGATTTCATGTAACTGCGGATTATCTTTTTGTCAGTTGGCCTTCCTGCCTCTGTGGCCTGGATGTTGCTGGAAGACGCTACCAGTGCTGGAGAGGGGGAGTTTTTTTTTTAAACTTTCTCTCCCTCCTCCGCTATGCTCCAGGTCGGTGAGACCTTCCAATGGTTGGCTCACCAAGCAGCCTTCCATTGATGCAGGTCCACTGTAGGGGCTGCGGGAGAGGGGGTGCTGTGAGTCATTTTTGAACCGTTGGCAGTGCATTGCTCTTGCCTGGCAGCTGTGTGCTTGTCTGCTGCAACCCCTCTCACTTGTACCGGCAAATTACCAGTCTGGAGAAGAGGTGGGGCATTCTCTCTCCTTCTTTCGTTGTGTCCTGTGTCGCAGTGACCATTCATGCACGTGTACTCTAACTGGTACGCATCACAGTCATTCACAGCTATACTCTTTATGCAAGCACACTCAAGCCGATATGCACGCACTGACGTTCACACATGCTTTCCTGTATATGCATTTCCACTGATGTAGGTCTGCTGCTGGCACCCCGGGGTGTGGGGGGGGGGGGGGGGGGGTGCGCTGACTCGGCAGCTGGCAGTATTGTTTCTTTTATTTTTTTGTCTTGATTTTGTCTTTGGTGTGCAGTTGATGTCCTCGTTATATTCCTGCCTGTCTTGTGTTTCCTTTCAGTGTGAGCTACCGGTGCTGGCGAGGGGGTGAGGTATTCTCTCTACTTCTTCCGCTGGATTTGTGTTGTTGTCCTTTATGGTGGATTGAGTTGCTTCTTAGCACCCTCCCGTTGATGTATGCCTAGGGCTGTGGCTGGGGCTGAGGCCGGGGCGGTGGTGGTGGTTATGCGTTGTTCATTTGTTCTTTGTTTTGTTTTTTGTCTTTGGTGTCTTCGTTGTCTTCCTGAATGTCTTGTGTTTTCCTTCGGTGGCTGCTCACTCTGTCTTTGATTTGGTTTATAATGGGCCGGACCTGCTCTAGACTGAACTGTGGCCCCTCTTGTGGTAGAATGGTTTTCTCTCTCTCCTCCACCACGCTCCATTTTGGAGCAGCCTTTTCCGATGGGCTGGGTTGGTGAACCTTTCTGCTGATGTAGGTTGGGCGGGTGGGTGGCGGGGCGGGGGGGGGGGGGGGGGGGGGTGGGGGTGGGGGGGGGTGGAGATGGTGAGTGCATTGTGGGTGCCAAGTGATTGGCGTCCTTATTGTATTGTTTTATGTATTCTTATACTGTCAATCAACTAAAATATTTACAGCTTGTGTTTGCTACTTGCTCCCACTGGTGGCTGCAGATACCTGGAGGCTGCTGTTGCTATTTCCTTCCTTTTCTGTTGCCGGAAAGGACAATTCTTTCTAAGATACCTGGACCCTGGAAAACCGGGCTCAAGGGGGTGTACGAGTCCAGAAGGCAATCCGGTTTGAAGTAAGAAGGTGCAATGTGACCTGGTGTGTGACATTGATCCAAATGGGCTACCTGATGACACCGTTGAATAAATGCTTTTGCAGATTGCTGATGCTTTTGTTGCTGGTGTGGTGAGTGCTGCATGTAATTGATATGTCACCGTGGGTTAAACACGCTGTAAAGTAAGATGCTCAACTGCACCTTGAGCGTCAGTGGAATATGTGCCTGGCAGAATTTGGTTCCGGTGAGATTGGGCCGTGCGGGAGGGCCAGCACAGCTGCAGATCCTGGACGGAGAATGGCGCTGATACATGGAACAAGTCACACATTGATGGACAGATCATTTCTACGACAAAGTTCTGGACATGATAACACATTCTCAGGCTTATCTTCTGTTTCTGTTGAGGAACCTGTGAGAGGTGATACCATGTGTTTTTTTAAAATGAACATCAGCTGACATAGCTTTATATTGATATCATTATGGAACGGTAATGTTTCCTTGTCGTTTAATGGCTAGTGTGATATGTGGAATGATACGTAGTTGATTTTCAAATCTTGTTACCATTGACCATTTAATAAACAAAATATTCTCAACTCTCAAGTGCCTCCGCAAGGGCACACATGCCATGTCTCAGTGGATGATTAGTGCACTGCATGTCCAGCAAACTTTGATGCCTGAACAGTGCTTGAAGTCCAGGAGCATCACCATCGAGGCAGCTCCCAGCAATCAAACACTTAAGGGCGGGGCTTCAGCACTGGGATCTACTCACGACCAAAGGGTAAGTGTGTGGATGAGCGGAGGGCTGTTGAGCACAAACTCCCTAATGTTCCCAGCAGAAGTTTGCGATCTAAGAGCTCCTGATGTCGTTCGGGATGAATGTGCAGAGCAATGTTTGCCAGCACAGCTGGCTCGTTGGATGTGACTCTGAGAGAAGACAGGGCAAGTAAGTGTGGAGAAGGCTTGGGAATTTGAGGGTACTGGAGTGGAAGCCCTACCTGATTGTCAGGCTCTCTCCTTCTCAAATTCCTTACAGATGAAACAATGTTTGCTGATGTGGATCCTGCAGAGGCTGCCCTCGCATTGCTTGTGGCAGCCAAGGCGGACAGACGTTGGAAACAGCAGCAACGCCAACACAGGCTGCAAGCGGCACCATATGTGCAGGGAGGCGCCACACACCCTGAAGACCCAGCCTCCCATCAAGCTGGAGAGGGACCCAGAAGGGGAGGCCAGCAACAGTGCCATTGGTCATTCAATGAGCTGACGGACACCATATGCGCAGAAGACTGCATCTCAGTACGGAGACAGTGTGGCATTTGTGCCACATCCTCACAGACTTGCCACCTGTGAAGGAGGAGGACACCTGCTCCCAGTGGTCATGAAGCTCACTGCAGTCCTGAATATTTATGCCATCAGATCATTTCAGGGCTCGAGCGGGGACCTGAGTGACATTTCCCAATCTTCTGCCCACCTGTGCATCCGGGAGGTTACCGATGCTCTATTTGCCCTGGCATCCAGCTATACCACCTTTAGCTGGACCAGGCCCACCAAGAGGTCTGAGCTGCAGGATTTGCTGCCATTGCTGGGATGCCTCAGATCCAGGGGGCATCCAGGGGGCAATCGATGGCACTCATGTCTTCCTGCTAGCCTCGGGGCATCAGGAGGTACTCGATATTAACAGGTAGGGTTTCCACTCCCTGAATGTTCTGATTGTGTGAGACCACCACCTCTGAATCATGCTACCCACAGAGCGTGCATGACAGCTACATCCTGGGGCACTCAGAGATCCCCAGTGTCTTCGAGGAGCACCCCAGGATGACAGGTCAGCTTGTGGTGGATAAGAGATACCCGCTGGGGTCCTTGCTGATGATGCTGGTGAGAAGGCCTAAGACCGAGGTGGAGACCCGTTACAATGAAGCCCACGTTGCCACCCGTGCTGTCATTGAGCGGTGCATCGGCCTGCTGAAAATGTGGTTCTGATACCTGGACCACCCAGGTGGTGCACTGCAGTACTCCAGAGGGTCTCTCGCTTTGTGGTGGTCTGCCATGCCCTCCACAATCTGGCACAGCAGCGGGCCGATATGCTGGAGGAGGAGGAGCAGGAGGAGGAGAAGGCATATGTGGCCTTGTCTAAGGAACAGGAGAAGGTAATCCCAGAGAGGCTGGCGGACGAGCCTGAAGAGGAGCTGGTGGATGGAGTTTAGGCAACGGCAAGGGTCCGACATGCGAAGAGGACCAGGGAGGCCCTCATCGTCTCCAGATTCTCTTAGGACAAGGCTTTATCCGCCAGCTCAGAGCCTTCCCCCCCCCCCCCCCCACCCCCCATTCCCTTTCCATTCTCCCCCCTCCCCTCCAATTCATTTTCATTATCTGCAAAAGCGTGACTCCTGTCTTTCAGCTGAGTGCGAGCTCACACCCATCCTCTGAACAGGGTCTACATCGGGGGCTTGCGATCTTGGATTACCGTGCCCGGGGTGGGTGGTGTATCCTCAGACTGTGACCCCAGTTCTGAACACCCCCACCTTCGGGAACATCCTTGTTGCATCCACCCTGTCTAGTCCTGTTAGAATTTTATGGGTTTCTCTGAGATCCCACCTCATTCATCTGAACTCCAGCAAATACAATCCTAACTAACTCAATCTTTCCTCATATGTCCATCCTGCCACCCCAGGAATCAGTCTGGTAAACCTTCGCTGCTGGTTAAACTGGGTTTTCCAAAATTTGGCGGGAAGGGTGGAAGCACGGCAGGCGAAAGGAAACAGCACTCTTTTCCAAAAGGATTCTCTGTTTCAGAGGCTAAGCGCTGATGCCGGGACAGACCGGGTGGATTTATACAACAGCAAAATTGGCACCCCTCCTGGACACCGTTTTTCATTGGAATTGCTCGTGTGCTCAATGATTAATGGGCTAGCACCAGCGCCACGTGGCACACGAGCAATTCCAATGAAAAACGGTGTCCAAGACTTCCGGTTGCGGCTATGCTGAGCTAAGTCGCACGTTCGGCAGCTCCCGCCAGAAACTGACTTTTGGGCCCTTTTTAGGGGCCCCAGCGGCATTTGTTCGACGGTTCCCAGTGTGGAAAGGTGACAGTACGATTTCCCCGGCACTGTATGGATTGGACCAGGAGTGGAGTGGTGAAAAAAGTAATTCTGGTGCAGCGAAAAGTGCGAGGGAGGAAAGCCAAGATGGCGGCGGGTGGAGACCAGGCAGCATGGGCGCAGTGGTCGCAAGAGCAGCAGGAGTTTCGCAAGCGCTGCTTCACGGAATTGAAAGCAGAGCTGCTGGAGCCAATGAAGGCTTCGATCGACAAGCTGGTCGAGACCCAGAAGGCCCAAGGGGAGGCGATCCAGGAGGTGCGGTAGAAGGCCTCGGAGAATGAGGATGAGATATTGGGCCTGGCGGTGAAGGTGGAGGCGCACGAGGCGCTGCATAAGAAATGGCAGGAGAAGTTCGAGGACATGGAGAATTGGTCGAGGAGAAAGAACCTGTGGATTCTGGGTCTCCCAGAGGGAGTGGAGGGGTCGGATGCTGGAGCATATGTGGTCACGATGCTGATGGGAGCGAATGCCTTCCCGAGGCCCCTGGAGCTGGATGGGGCCCACCGAGTCCTGGTGAGAAGGCCCAAGTCTAACGAGCCGCCACGGGCGGTATTGGTGCGGTTCCACCGCTTGGTGGACAGGGAGTGTGTCCTAAGATGGGCAAGAAAGGAGTGGAGCAGCAGGTGGGAGAATGCAGAGGTCCGTATATACCAGGACTGGAGCGCGGAGGTGGCCAAGAAGAGGGCTAGGTACAATCGGGCTAAGGCGGTTCTGCATCGGAAGGGGGTGAAATTCGGGATGCTACAGCCGGCGCGACTGTGGGTCACGTTTAAGGACCGGCACCATTACTTTGTGACGCCAGAGGAGGCGTGGACCTTTATTCAGGCCGAAAAGTTGGACACGGACTGAGGGTCGGTTATGAGGGGAGGTCGCAGGGGGCTACTGTGATTACTGTGCTTTGGGGGATGTTGGAGGATGTTCTGTTCTGTTCTATATTGTTTCCTTGGGTGCTGGGTGGGGTAGGGTGAAATGGTTCGAAGTGGGGATTTTGTGAGAGTGTGGGCCTCGGTGGTTGGAAGGACAGGGCCCCATTGGGGGGAGGGGAGATGGGAGGCCCGAGGTGGGGAGCTGGGATTAGGCCGCAAAAGGGAGCTGCGCCAGAGAGAGCAGGGACGGTTTGATGGAAAGCGCAGGCTTTTTCCCGCGCTAGGGAATGAAGGGGGCGGGGCCGGGGGGGGAAGGGCGGTGTTGGAGAGGAGCGCCCGCTGATGGACCGGGGGGTGGGGGGGTGGGGGGGAGACTACCACACTGGTGGGTCGATGGAGTGGTGGGAGTGGCCGGGTCAGCAGGAGTCAGCTGACTTACGGGAGTGCTATGGGGGAAGCAACAAAGCTAGGGGGGGCCTAGCTGGGGGGAGTGGGGGAGGAAGGGGGAGAGGGGGGGAGGGGGGAACTGGGGTGCTGCTGCATTGGCCAAAGGGGAGCTGGAGCTCGGAGAGAGAGTCGGGGCGGGGGTCTGCCGTTGGGGGGAATGGAGAGTGCGGGAGGCGCGGGCACATGGCTGGCCTAGAAAAGGGGATGGCTAATCGGCAGGGGTGGGCAGGCGGGATGCCCCCTGATCCGGCTGATAAGTTGGAATGTGAGAGGCCTGAATGGGCCGATCAAGAGGGCCCTTGTGTTCGCGCACCTGAAGGGACTGAAGGCAGATGTGGTTATGCTCCAGGAGACACATTTGAGGGTGGCAGATCAGGTTAGCTTGAGAAAGGGGTGGGTAGGGCAAGTTTTCCTCTCAGGGTTGGACGCAAAGAATCGAGGGGTGGCGATTTTGGTGGGGAAGCGGGTGTCGTTTAAGGCGCTGAACATCGTGGCAGACAATGGAGGGAGGTATGTGATGGTGAGTGGTAAGCTGCAGAGGGTGCAGGTGGTATTAGTGAATGTATATGCCCTGAATTGGGACGATGCCGGATTTATGCGGCGCATGTTGGGCCGGACTCCGGACCTGGAGGCAGGGAGCTTGATAATGGTGGGGGGATTTCAACACGGTACTGGATCCAGCATTGGACCGCTCCAGGTCCAGGACAGGTAAGAGTCCGGCGGCGGCCAAGGTGCTGAGGGGGTTTATGGACCAGATGGGAGGAGTGGACCCATGGAGGTTTGTCAGGCCGGGGGCCAGGGAATTTTCTTTTTTTTCCCCACGTGCATAAAGCCTACTCCCGGATAGACTCCTTCGTTATGAGCAGGGCATTAATCCTGAGGGTGGAGGACACGGAGTATTCGGCCATAGCCATCTCAGACCATGCCCCGCATTGGGTGGAGCTGGAGCTAGGGGAGGAGAGGGACCAGCGCCCGCTGAGGCGCCTGGATATGGGCTTGCTGGCGGATGAGGAGGTGAGTGGTCAGATCCGGGGGTGCATTGAAAGCTATCTAGAGGTTAACGATAATGGGGAGGTGCAGGTGGGGGTGGTCTGGGAGGCACTGCAGGCGGTGATTAGGGGAGAGCTAATCTCCACTACGGCCCACATGGAGAAGGAGAGGAGAGAGAGGGAGAGATTGGTGGTGGAGATTTTAAGGGTGGATAGGAGGTATGCAGAGGTCCCCGAGGAGGGACTACTCAAGGAGCGACGAAGCCTCCAGGCCGAGTTCGACCTGTTGACCACCAAGAAGGCAGAGGTGCAGTAGAGGAAAGCGCAAGGGGCGGTGTATGAGTACGGGGACAAGGCTAGCCAGATGTTGGCACACCAACTTCGGAAGCGGGAGGCAGCGAGGGAGATTGGGGGAGTTAGGGACAAAGGGGGGAACACGGTGCGGAGTGCGGTGGGAATAAATGGGGTATTTAGAGACTTTTATGAGGGGCTGTATAGGTCTGAGCCCCTGACGGAGGAGGGAGGGATGCGTCGATTTTTGGATCGACTGAGGTTCCCGAGGGTGGAGGAGGAGCAGGTGGCTGGGCTTGGGGCACCGGTAGGGCTGGAGGAGCTGACTAAGGGGCTGGGGAGTATGCAGGCGGGGAAAGCACCGGGGCCAGATGGGTTCCCGGTAGAATTTTACCGGAAGTATATGGACCTGCTGGGCCCTCTATTAGGGAGGACTTTCAATGAGGCGAGGGAGAGGGGGCCCTACCCCCGACGATGTCCAGGGCGCTGATCTCGCTGATCTTGAAGTGGGACAAGGACCCATTACAGTGTGGGTCGTATAGGCCAATCTCTCTCCTCAACTGTTAGCGAAGGTGTTGGCTACCAGAATTGAGGACTGTGTCCCGGGGGTGATTCATGAGGGTTTTGTTAAGGGAAGGCAGCTGAATACCCATGTGCGGAGGCTCCTTAACGTAATCATGATGCCTGCAGTGGAGGGGGATGCAAAGATAGTAGCGGCGATGGACGCGGAGAAGGCCTTCGATAGGGTGGAGTGGGGGTACCTTTGGGAAGTGTTGAGGAGGTTTAGGTTCGGGGAGGGGTTCAATAGTTGGTTTAGGCTACTTTACGAAGCCACGGTGGCGAGTGTGGCCATGAATCGGAGGAGGTCGGAATACTTTCGGCTGTACCAGGGGACGAGGCAGGGGTGCCCCCTATCCCCCTTGCTATTTGCATTGGCAATTGAGCCTTGGGCTATGGCTCTAAGGGTGTCCAGGAACTGGAGGGGGCTGGTCCGGGGGGGGGGAGGAACACCGGGTATCGTTGTATGCCGATGACCTGTTACTGTATGTGGCGGACCCAGTGGGGGGATGCCAGGGGTGATACGGATCCTCGGGGAGTATGGGGACTTTTCCGGGTATATGCTCAACGTGAGGAAGAGTGAGCTCTTCGTGGTACACCCAGGGGACCAGGGAAGGGGGATACGAGCTTCCACTGAAGAGGGCGGAAAGGAGTTTTCGGTACTTAGGGATCCAGGTGGCCAGGAGCTGGGGGGCCCTACACAAGCTCAACTTGATGAGGCTGGTGGAGCAGATGGAGGAGGAGTTTAAAAGGTGGGATATGCTGCCACTCTCCCTGGCGGGTAGGGTACAGTCAGTGAAGGTGACGGTGCTCCCGAGGTTCCTTTTTATATTTCAGTGCCTCCCCATCCTGATCCCTAAGGCCTTTTTTAAGTGGGTCAGTAGGAGCATCATGGGATTCGTGTGGGCGAAAAAGACCACGAGGGTGAGAAGGGTGTTTCTGGAGCGGAGTAGGGACAGACAGAGGAGGGTTAGCGTTACCTAATCTGTGTGGGTATTACTGGGCTGCCAATGTGGCGATGATACGCAAGTGGGTAATGGAGGGGGAGGGGGCGGCGTGGAAGAGGCTGGAGATGGTGTCCTGTGTGGGCACGAGTCTGGGAGCGCTGGTGACAGCACCGCTGCCGCTCTCGCCGACTAGGTACACCACGAGTCCGGTGATGGCGGCGACCTTGAAAATTTGGGGGCAGTGGAGACGCCACGGGGGTGAGGTAGAGGCTTCGGTTTGGTCTCCGATCCGGGAGAACCATCAGTTCGTCCCTGGGAGAATGGATGGAGGGTTCCTGAGCTGGCACAGGGCAGGAATTAGAAGGATGGGGGACCTGTTTTCAGATGGGACGTTTGCGAGCCTTGGGACGCTGGAGGAAAAATTCAGGCTTCCCCCCAGAAATGCCTTCAGGTACATGCAGGTAAGGGCGTTTGTAAGACGGCAGGTGAGGGAGTTCCCGCTGCTTCCAGCACTCAGGATCCAGGATAGGGTGCGCTCAGGGGTGTGGGTTGGAGGGGGCAGGGCCGCGGCGATCTACCAGGAGATGCAGGAGAAGGAGGAGACCTTGGTGGAGGAGCTAAAGGGTAAATGGGAGGAGGAGCTTGGGGAGGAGATAGACGAGGGTGCGTGGGCGGATGCCCTGGGTAGGGTTAATTCTTCCTCCTCTTGAACCAGGCTTAGCCTGATACAATTTAAGGTTCTTCACAGAGCACCTATGACTGGGGCGAGGCTGAGCAGGTTCTTTGGGGTGGGAGACAGGTGTGGGAGGTGCTCGGGGAGCCCAGCAAATCACACCCACATTTTCTGCGCGTGCCCGGTGCTGGATGGGTTCTGGAGGAGTATTGCGAGGACGGTGTCTAAGGTGGTGAACACCCGGGGTAAGCCGAGCTGGGGGTTAGCACTATTTGGGGTATCGGACGAGCCGGGAATGCAGGAGGCGAAAGAGGCTGGTATTCTGGCCTTTGCGTCCCTGGTAGCCCGGCGGAGAATTCTGCTACAGTGGAAGGATGCGAGGCCCCCAAGCATGGAAGCCTGGATCAGTGACATGGCAGGGTTCATTAAATTGGAGAGGGTAATTTCCGGTGTGGACCATGGAGTAAGTGGTCACACACAACGCAGCTCCTGCCCAAGGTTACAGAAAAGAGCTCTTTTTTAATCAATACAGGGTGGAATTTTGATGAAAAGACGTAGGTGAATGTTGGAGGGGTACTTTCCCCAAGGAATGGTATGTCTCTTGGTTACCAGACCCGGCAGAAACAGTAAAAGATTTGGCTGGAGCTGCAGGAAAGCCAAAAGCCTCTTCCAGCATGCAGGCGGGGGAAGGGCAAGTTTAAAGGCTTCAAGCTGACTTGAGGGCCTTTATTAAAGGTGAATTCTAGCAGCAGAGGGAACAACTGTGAAAAGATCTCACCAAGGTCATTGAAGAAGCGGGGACGAGGCTCCCGGTGGCGGCCATGGAGGAGTAGGTCGCGCATTCGTCAGCTCCCGTCTGGAACGGACTCTCAGACCTTTTTCAGGAGTTTCCACAGACTTTTGGGGGCAGATTGGTGAAGCGAACACTGCCTTAAGGATTCCCTCTCTGTGGGACTTCCGGTGACGGCGGGCGGGAGGCAGCTGTGCGTTGGAGGGCTCCCGTTCGGGAACGACATTATCGGGTGTTAGGGCCAGAGAAGGCAGTGAAAGTCGGGAGACAGCACAAAGAAGGGAAATGTCGAAGACCGGCAAAAAAGGGCCGTGAAAAAAGCAGCTGGAAGTCCATCGGGGAGTGAAAAGGCCACCGTGGGCTCAGTAAAGAAAATGGAGGCTGGAGCGCTAGGGGAGGCCGCATTGCTTACGGCTGAAGAAATAACTAAGGTGATGGCCGTGGAATTCGAAAGGCAGTTTATGAAACATATGGAAGCAATGAGGAAGGAGATGGGGGCGATTTTGAAAGTGCTGGTGGAGG
Organism: Scyliorhinus torazame; assembly: GCF_047496885.1. NCBI lineage: Eukaryota > Metazoa > Chordata > Chondrichthyes > Carcharhiniformes > Scyliorhinidae > Scyliorhinus > Scyliorhinus torazame. The sequence goes on from NC_092709.1 coordinate 263,554,388, forward strand.
AGGCGATTACCCCGGTGAGGACGGCGGTGGCGAGCGTAGTGGCGGAGGTGCGGGAGCAAGGGGAGGTGCTGAAGGAAGTGGAAGAGACAGTACTGCAGCACAGTGGTCAACTTACCTCGATGGGGAAGGAGATGCGGAAGGTGATGGAGATCAACCAGGATCTGCGAGGCAAAATGGAAGACCTGGAAAACAGATCCAGGCGACAGCATTTGAGGATTGTGGAGCTGCCTAAAGGAGTTGAAGGACCGAGGCCGACTGAGTATTTTGCCGCGATGTTGGCGAAACTATTGGGGGAGGATCCCTCCCAATATGAGCTGGATCGGGCACATCGGTCGTGGAGGCCTGTACCAAAGGCGAGTGAGCCGCCAAGAGTAGTGACTCTGTGCTTCCGTAGGTACAGTGTGAAGGAGAAGGTCCTGTGCTGGGCTAAGCAGAAGCGGGTGGTGCAGTGGGCTGGAGCTGGTATACGCGTATACCAGGACTTTACGGTGGAGCTGGCGAGGAGGCGGGCTGCCTTCAACCGGGTGAAGAGAGCACTGTACGTTAGCAGGGTGCAGTGTGGCATTGTATATCCAGCGAAGCTGAGGGTGACCTACAAGTTCAAGGACTTTTGTTTCGGGACGGCAGAAGCAGCGGAGGAGTTTGTGAAGGCAGAAGGACTGTGGCAGAATTGAGAAATGGTCATGTACCAATGTAGCCTCATGACTATTTTTTTCTTTTTTGTTTCACTGCGTGCGGGTGTATGGGCTATAGGGGCCAACGTTGTGTATATTTGGACAAGGGAAGAAATGGGACGTTCAGTCGGAATGAGGGCTCTTTGGGGTATATAGGTGGATATGCGGGGTTTGTGTGCTAAAAGGGAACTTCTGGGTTTTTCCTGGGGCCGGACAAGGGGGAAAGGGACCCGGGCGGGGGCCTCCACGCTGGCCGGTTTAAGCCAGCCAGTGAACGGGAGTGAGGTTGGGGGAAGGGCTGCGGCCATCGGACCCTGGCAGAACAGGGTCCGAGTGGTCTAGCCGGGGTGGAAGTTGGGGGGAAGGAACAGCGGTTGGGGGAGGAGTTTTACAAGAGGAAGTGGAGGGGGAGGAGTTGGGGAGGGGGGGTTTACAACTCTTGGGTGTCATTTACGGTACTCTTTTGGAGGTTGGATGGTATTGAGTGTTGTCGTGGGGAGCGGGGGTGGGGGGGGGGGGCGCGGCTCTATCGGTTCATGGTGGCCATGGGCGATTCCGGACTCCTTTTTCTTTTTCGCTTTTTTTTCTCCCACCGTGTTTTATTTGAGGCATATATTGACAGTTGGGTGGGAGGATGGGATCATTGTTGATGTTAAGGGTATTGACTTTGTAACCGTTTGTTGCCTGTTGGTGGGGTGTAAAGTTTGAAGGAAAATGTGAAAATGGAGAATAAAAACTTTTTCTTTTTAAATTGGAGAGGGTAAAATTTGCCTTGAGAGGGTCTGTGCAAGGGTTCTTCAGGCGGTGGCAACCGTTCCTAGACTTTCTAGTGGAGCGTGAGGAGGTGGTCAGCAGCAGCAGCAACCCAGAGGGGAGGGGGGTGTACTTTGTGTTTTCTACTGTGTTTATTATTGCTTAATGGGGGGTTTGTACATTGGGGGAATTCGTGAGGTAGTTGTAAGATGTTTATTTATGTGTTCTTTGTTTTTCTTTTTTCTGTAAGTTTGTTGGGGGGGTTTGTTGAAAATAAGTAAAAATTTAAATAAACATATTTCTAAAAAAAATAAAAACGGCGTCCAATTGGCCGGGGTCGGGATTGACACTTGAGAGGCTGACAAGCCGCAGTCGCATATAGGCACTTCATTTCCCACACACACTCATCCCAGCAAACAAGATAGCGACATGGAGAGAGGCACCCCGGTATGCACATGCGGAGCTGGAGACCCTGCTAGACACTGTAGAACATAGAACATTACAGCGCAGTACAGGCCCTTCGGCCCTCGATGTTGCGCCGACCTGTGAAACCACTCTAAAGCCCATCTACACTATTCCCTTATCGTCCATATGTCTATCCAATGACAATTTGAATGCCCTTAATGTTGGTGAGTCCACTACTGTTGCAGGCAGGGCATTTCACACCCTTACTACTCTCTGAGTAAAGAATCTACCTCTGACATCTGTCTTATATCTAGCACCCCTCAATTTAAAGTTATGTCCCCTCGTGCTAGACATCACCATCCGAGGAAAAAGGCTCTCACTGTCCACCCTATCCAATCCTCTGATCATCCTGTATGCCTCAATTAAGTCACCTCTTAACCTTCTTCTCTATAATGAAAACAGCCTCAAGTCCCTCAGTCTTTCCTCATAAGATCTTCCCTCCATACCAGGCAACATTCTGGTAAATCTCCTCTGCACCCTTTCCAATGCTTCCACATCCTTCCTATAATGCGGCGACCAGAATTGCACGCAATACTCCAAATGCGGCCACACTAGAGTTTTGTACAGCTGCAACAAGACCTCATGGCTCCGAAACTCAATCCCTCTACCAATAAAAGCTAACACACCGTACGCCTTCTTAACAACCCTCTCAAGCTGAGTGGCAACTTTCAGGGATCTATGTACATGGACACCGAGATCTCTCTGCTCATCCACACTGCCAAGAATCTTACCATTAGCCCAGTACTCTGTCTTCCTGTTATTCCTTCCAAAATGAATTACCTCACACTTTTCTGCATTAAACTCCATTTGCCACCTCTCAGCCCAGCACTGCAGCTTATCTATGTCCCTCTGTAACTTGTAACATCCTTCCGCACTGTCCACAACTCCACCGACTTTAGTGTCATCTGCAAATTTACTCACCCATCCTTCTACGCCCTCCTCCAGGTCATTTATAAAAATGACAAACAGCAGTGGCCCCAAAACAGATCCTTGTGGTACACCACTCGTAACTGGACTCCAGTCTGAACACTTCCCATCAACCACCACTCTTTGATTTCTTCCAGCTAGCCAATTTCTGATCCAAACTGCTAAATCTCCGTGAATCCCTGCTTCCATATTTTCTGCAGTAGCCTACTCTGGGGAACCTTATCAAACACTTCACTGAAATCCATATACACCACATCAACTGCTTTACCCTCATCCACCTGTTTGGTCACCTTCTCAAAGAACTCAATAAGGTTTGTGAGGCACGACCTACCCTTCACGAAACCGTGTTGACGATGTCTAATCAAATTATTCCTTTCCAGATGATTATACACCCTATCTCTTATGAACCTTTCCAGGATTTTGCCCACAACAGAAGTAAGGCTCACTGGTCTATAGTTACCGGGGTTGTCTCTACTCCCCTTCTTGAACAAGGGGACAACATTTGCTATCCTCCAGTCTTCTGGCACTATTCCTGTTGACAAAGATGACTTAAAGATCAAAGCCAAAGGCTCAACAATCTCCTCCCTAGCTTCCCAGAGAATCCTAGGATAAATTCCATCCGGCCCAGGGGACTTAACTATTTTCACACTTTCCAGAATTGTTAACACCTCCTCCTTATGAACCTCAAGCCCTTCTAGTCTAGTAGCCTGAATCTCAGTATTCTCCTCGACAACATTGTCTTTTTCCTGTGTGAATACTGATGAAAAATATTCATTTAGCACCTCTCCTATCTCCTCGGACTCCAAGCACAACTTCCCACTACTGTCCTTGACTGGCCCTACTCTTACCCTAGTCATTCTTTTATTCCTGACATATCTATAGAAAGCTTTAGGGTTATCCTTGATCCTACCTGCCAAAGACTTCTCATGTCCCCTCCTGGCTCTTCTTAGCTCTCTCTTTAGGTCTTTTCTAGCTAACTTGTAACTCTCGAGCACCCTTACTGAACCTTCATGTCTCATCTTTACATAAGCCTCCTTCTTCCTCTTGACAAGTGTTTTGACTGCCTTAGTAAACCATGGTTCCCTTGCTCAACCACTTCCTCCCTGCCTGACAGGTACATACTTATCAAGGACACACAGTAGCTGTTCCTTGAACAAGCTCCACATTTCCATTGTGCCCATCCCCTGCAGTTTTCCTCTCCATCTGATGCATCCTAAGTCTTGCCTCATCGCATCATAATTGCCTTTCCCCAGATATAACTCTTGCCCTGCGGTATATACCTATCCCTTTCCATCACTAAAGTAAACGTAATCGAATTGTGGTCACTATCGCCAAAGTGCTCACCTACCTCCAAATCCAACACCTGTCCTGGTTCATTACCCAGTACCAAATCCAATACGGCCTCGCCTCTCATTGGTCTATCTACATACTGTGTCAGGAAACCCTCCTGCACACATTGGACAAAAACGGACCCATCTAAAGTACTCGAACTATAGCGTTTCCAGTCAATATTTGGAAAGTTAAAGTCCCGCATAACAACTACCGTGTTGCTTTCGCTCCTATCCAGAATCATCTTTGCAATCCTTTCCTCTACATCTCTGGAACTTTTCAGAGGCCTATAGAAAACCCCTAACAGGGTGACCTCTCCTTTCCTGTTTCTAACCTCAGCCCATACTACCTCAATCGACGAGTCCTCGTCAAACGTCCTTTCTGCTACCGTAATACTGTCCTTGACTAACAATGCCACCCCTCCCCCTCTTTTACCACCTTCCCTGAGCTTACTGAAATATCTAAACTCCGGCACCTGCAACAACCATTCCTGTCCCTGCTCTATCCATGTCTCCGAAATGGCCACAACATCGAAGTCCCAAGTACCAACCCATGCCGCAAGTTCACCCACCTTATTCCGGATGCTCCTGGCATTGAAGAAGACACATTTTAAACCACTTTCCTGCCTGCCGGTACACTCCTGCAACTTTAAAACCTTACTCATGACCTCACTACTCTCAACGTCCTGTATACTGGAGCTACAATTCAGGTTCCCAAGCCCCTGCTGAACTAGTTTAAACCCTCTCGAAGAGCATTAGCAAATTTCCCTCCCAGGATATTGGTACCCCTCTGGTCCAGGTGTAGACCATCCCATTTGTAAAAGTCCCACCGACCCCAGAATGAGCCCCAATTATCCAGAAATCTGAAACCCTCCCTCCTGCACCATCCCTGTAGCCACGCATTCAACTCCTCTCTTTCCTATTCCTCGTCTCGCTATCACATGGCACAGGTAACAATCCAGAGATAATAACTCTGTTTGTCCTAGATCTAAGTTTCCACCCTAGCTCCCTGAATTCCTGCCTTACATCCCTATCCCTTTTCCTACCTATGTTGTTGGTACCTATGTGGACCACGACTTGGGGCTGCTCCCCATCCTCCTTAAGGATCCCGAAAACACGATCCGAGACATCACGCACCCTGGCACCTGGGAGGCAACACACCAACGCGAGTCTCTCTCGTTCCCACAGAATCTCCTATCTATCCCCCTAACTATGGAGTCTCCAATGACTAATGCTCTACTCCTCTCCCCCTCCCCTTCTGAGCAACAGGGACAGACTCTGTGCCAGAGACCTGCACACCATGGCTATCCCCTGGTAAGTCCCCCCCCCCCCAACAGTATCCAAAGCGGTATACTTGTTACTAAGGGGAACGACCACAGGGGATCCCTGTACTGACTGCTTCCTCTCAGCCCCTCTCACCGTCACACATCTATCTTTATTCTTCAGAGTAACTACATCCCTGAAGCTTCTATCTATGGCCACCTCTGCCTCCCGAATGATCTGAAGTTCATCCAATTCCAGCTCCAGTTCCCTAACGCGGTTTCTGAGGAGCTGGAGATGGGTGCACTTCCCACAGATGAAATCAGCAGGGACACTGTCGGCGTCCCTCGCCTCAAACATTCTGCAGGAGCAACATTGCACTACCTTCCCTGCCATCCCCTCTAGATAAAAAAAGAAAAAGAAAGAAAGAGCTTACTTGTTATACACTCCCCTTCTCAGCAAGCACTCACTCAGAAACCTCTGCGCCCTGCACGATAACACCTGAGGGAAAATAAAATAAAAACTACTTACCAGTCACCAGCCAATCCCTTACCTGCAGGCTGTGGCATCACGGTTCAACTTCTTTCTACTTCTACCTGACCTCGAGCCTTCCTCTTGATCTTTACAGCGGTTGGGGGTTTTTTTGGTTAGAGGAAGGGGTAGGGAGGGAAACACTGAAGAAGTGTTTCGGGTTTAAGTGTCACTTGACAAAAGCTCCTCCACAAACCACCTTCAAGTTAGGGTGACCACAATGGTGGTATGCAAATTTCCCTTGCAACGGCCAATCAGCAGCTCCGCTCTACTGCCCTCTGGAGGAGAGACGGGCCATGCTGTACCCAGGGTACCACCCGCCGTTGAGGGTACACCACCCACCCGGGCACAGTAATCCAAGATCTCAAGCCCCGATGCAGACACTGTTCAGAGGATGGGTGTGAGCTCGCTCTCAGCAGAAAGACAGGAGTCACACTTTTGCACACTGGGCCTGGATGCAGTCGGCAGGCACTGTGAGTGTCGTGGGCCCCACCACCAGCACTGGCCAGCTGTGCAGGAAGAAGCCGCACAACCTCCTCAGAGTCAGTAGGCAGCACTGTGCCCCTGGACCCACCACCGTCCCACGCACCCGTAACCCCCCCACCCAGAGGGCGACCGGACCGCACCTGCCGGCAATGTGTGCGCACCCCATCCCACACCATATGCCAGCACCCATACCGGCCAGCATGGCCTGGTGCCCTGGCCACAAAGATCAGCAGCTCCCCACTCCCGTGCTGTCCGCGTCCGACTGCTTAACACAGTCTGCCTTCTGTCTCCTCCCCCCCGCAGGAGAAAGTAGCACTTCAATGTTAGGAGCGCGAAAGACTAGAGGGGGACCACCGGATGTACGGCCCCTCATCGCAGTAGAACAGCTGGCAATTTACCTGGTTGGTGGGTCTAGAGAGAGGGCAATTGCCAAGACGGAGCTCAGCATTGGACGAGCAAGTGAGGTGCCGCTGTGTCACCACCCCCACCATCACAGCCGCAAACCAACCCTGAGCCCCCTCCATCATCACCCCAGCATCCCCCCTCCACAACTGCCCAACACCCCCCACCATCCCAGAGACACTCACCATGGTTGAGCATTTTAGCGAAGAGGCTCCTGGGTCACTAACTGGTGCGCAGCACACATATGCTGCGGTACATTAGGTGGAGATAGGGATCCCTATTCCTCGCGTGGGAGGAGAAGCGTCACGGAGGCCCTGGAGAGTACTGGGTCAGGCCCGCTGATGATATGCCAATGATGTTTAATGTATGTGCGGAGTAGAATACATTGACACCGCTGTTGAGGCACCAGAGCTTGGCATTCTGGTGGGTGCCCGGCACCAGCCACAATTTCTGCCTCGCACATGATTCTCCGCCCAATCGCCTTTCCCGATTCCGGCATCAGCCAATGCAGAATCCCACCCTTTGTCCTTCCTTATTACTGTCTACCTGGTATTACCTCGAGCACAGTGGTGTAATACTAACAAATTATTGCATGCTAGCATTATTTCAATATGTGCAAAATTCCAATGATCTTTTATGCTTTTGTCTTCATGCCGAAATTTTGAAATGTCAAATAATGAAACTGTTTTGATCATATTTTCACACCAGATAACAAAAGTGGCTGCAAGGAATCAAAATTGATTTGAATGAGGTTTAACTTTTGTAAATTCCATGTTTTACACTGTAGTTCCCTCTAGTGGTAGAAATCATCATAAAGCGTATAAATATAAAGTTGAGATGTCGATTTGCAGACCTGCTTAAACACAAATCTGAGATATAAGTGCCATTTCAATATCATCACCAAGAATAATGGCCAAAAGCGCATTATAAAAATCAAATTGTAAGACCGTAGCCAGTTTGAAATAGAGGTCAGAATCTACCATTATTAGGATGAGAAGTTTTGGTGATAGTGGGGAATTTCAGGAGTGAAATTAAATTCTATAACTGAGGCATAGGTTTGTTTTAAAAACAATCTGGCATCAGACCCACACATTTTAGCCTTAGATAAGTAAAGTACATTAAACGGGCGTGATTCTGTGAGCAAAATACAGCATATTTTTGTGAATACGAATAATAAATGCCATTGCTAGTAACAGTGTCGGAGCTTCACCAGAAACTTATTTCACTCCTCTTATGAGATTTTACATTTCAACTTCCATCAGTGACAGTTAATCTATTTCATTTAACATTAATGTGAGTCTGAAAAATGTGAATGGCCATAATTCAAATATTGTTCATTATTATTATTAAAGATCTACACCGATTTTCAGTGTAGTTGAAACCTAAAACTAGTTCTTGCATTGTTATTTCAATGGACATTAATTATTGTTTACTGTTTTCAGTAAATAGCAACAGTATAAACCTGGGTAACCACGAACCCCTTATCTCATGTCAATAACTAGTGAAACATTTGGAATTGATTATTATAAACCAAAGTGAAGATTAACTGGGTGAAAAAGCTTAGTAAATGGCATATAGATCAGATCCTACCTGGCCAATCACATTTAAAATTTGAAAATCCTGATCAAAACTCCTCCCAAAAGACAGCAACTCAAGATTCATTCAGTGGGATCCTATTTAAATGTTCAAGTTGGATAAGAAATTGACTGAAAGTGAGATGGGGCAGCACGGTGGTGTAGTGGTTAGCACTGCTGCCTCACGGCGCCGAGGACCGGGGTTCAATCCCAGCCCCAGGTTACTGTCTGTGTGGAGTTTGCACATTCTCCCCGTGCCTGCACGGATCTCATCCCCACAACCCAAAGATGTGCAGGGTAGGTGCATTAGCCATGCTAAATTGCCCCTTAATTGGGAAAAAAAAATTGGGTACTGTAAAAAAAAAATTTTTTAAAGAAAATGAGAGGGCAGCATAATGGCGCAGTGGTTAGCACTGCTGCCTCACAGCACTGAGGTCCCAGGTTCGATCCAGGTTCTGGGTCACTGTCTGTGTGGAGTTTGCACATTCTCCCCATGTTTGCATGGGTTTTGCCCCCAGAACCGAAAGATATGCAGTCTAGAACATAGAACATAGAACTTACAGTGCAGAAGGAGGCCATTCGGCCCATCGAGTCTGCACCGACCTACTTAAGCTATCACTTCCACCCTATCCCCATAACCCAATAACCCCAACTAACCTTTTTGGTCACTAAGGGCAATTTATCATGGCAAATACACCTAACCTGCACGTCTTTGGACTGTGGGAGGAAACCGGAGCACCCGAAGGAAACCCATGCAGACACATGGGTAAATTGGCCACACTAAATTGCCCTTTAATTGGAAAATATTAATTGGGTACTCTGAATTTATTAAAAGAAAGAAAATGAGGCGGCACCAGATATTAAAGCCATCCAGAACCAAACATGAAATAACAATTTGCTTGCACTTTTAATTTAGTATATAGAACATAGAACAGCACAGCACAGTACAGGCCATTCGGCCCACAATGTTGTGCCGACCACTTATCCTAATCTAAGATCAACCTAGCCGACACCCTTTCAATTTACTGCTGTCTATGTGCCCGTCCAAGAGTCACTTAAATGTCCCTAATGACTCTGACTCCACCACCTCCGTTGGTAGTGCATTCTATGCACCAAACACTCTGTGTAAAGAACCAACCTCTGACATCTCCCCTTGATAGAAATTGACGATTCTAGTCAGATATAAGAGGTTTAAATGAGAACTCATTCAGTGCAACAAAAGCTGGGAATCCGCAAAGAGTTAATCCAGATAACACTCTCTAATTTCTTTCTCAGGTTTTACATTTTGCAAATAGCTTGAGGTTACAAGGACAGTGACGTCAAATAGCTGAAAGGCCCCATTGTGTGAAAGAACGGGCAGTTCCGTTTCTATGGTAACAGCCAGTCTAGGGTGATAAGTCCGAGCGAAGAATGTGTTTTTCTCAAGCGATGGAATGGGAAATTCACACCAATATATTTAAATACACATCTCCCTTAAATTGATGGACAGCTAGTTTGGTCGAATTGAATGAATTATAAATTAGTTAAAGCCAATCACAGCTGTAAAGAAGGTGAAACCTTAAGCTAATGATCTTCTTAAGAATCACTTGTCAGGATGGAAAAATCCATTCCGAATCAATCTATCTCTTTCTGAAACCTATGTCTTTGCTGCTGCCTTTGCTATCGCCATCTTTCTTTTGTTTAAATCACTCAGTCATGTTATACTGTGTATTATGATTTGAAGAATTACCACGATCTGTACATTAAAACTCAACACAATCAATCTGACTAGCTTGCTAAAGAGCTCGTCGGAATTCTCTTAATGTTGTATTGAAAATAAAGTTACCAGTGGGTACTTAAGCTGACTAATAAAGTTCCAGTGCACTTTGCCAAAAAGCACAGACTTGACCTCTGTTAGTTGGGAACTGAGAAGGGATAACGGATATCCAGGGTTCCGAATAGACAAAGAGATCCATCCCCTCCTATACCTTCCTTCAATCACTTTAAAATAATCTCCCATCTTGACAGCCATTTCTGCCCTGGGTAAAGTCTCTGGCTATCCACTCTATCCATGCCTCTCATCACCTTGTACACCTCTATCAAGTCACCTCTCTTCCTTCGTCGCTCCAGTGAGAAAAACCCTAGCTCACTCAACCTTACTTCATAAGGCATGCCCTCCAGTCCAGGCAGCAGCCTGGTAAATCTCCTCTGCTCCCTCTCCAAAGCATCCACATCCTTCCTGTAATAAGGCAACCAGAACTGGACACAATATTCCAAGTGTGGTCTAACCACGGTTTTACAAAGCTGCAGCAAAACCTTGCGGCTCTTAAACTCAATCCCCCTGTTAATGAAAGCCAACCCACCATACACCTTCTTAACAACCCTATCAACCTGGGTGGCAACTTTGAGGGATCGATGTACGTGGACCCCAAGATCCCACTGTTCCTCCACACTTCCACAAATCCTGCCTTTAATCCTTGCATTCAGCATTCAAATTTGACCTTCCAAAATGAATCATTTCACATTTATCTAGGTTGAACTCCATCTGCCTCTTCTCAGACCAGCTCTGCATCCTGTCAATGTCCTGCTGTAACCTACAACAACCCTCAACACTATCTACAACTCCCCCAACCTTCGTGTCATCGGCAAACTTACCAACCCACCCTTCCACTTCCTCATCCAAGTCATTTATAAAAACCACAAATCGCAGCGGTCCCAGAACAGATCCCTGCGGGATACCACTGGTCACCGACCTCCAGGCGGAATACTTTCTATCCACTACCACTCGCTGTCTTCTTTCGGCCAGCCAATTCTGTATTCAGACTGCCAAATTTTCCTGTATCCCATACCTTCTGACTTTCTGAATGAGCCTACCATGGGGAACCTTATCAAATGCCTTACTGAAATCCATATACACCACATCCACTGCCCGACCTTCATCAATGTGTCTCGTCACATCCTCAAAGAATTCAATGTGGCTTGTGAGGCATGACCTGCCCCTCACAAACCCATGCTGACTATCTTTAATCAAACTATGTTTTTCTAAATAATCATAAATCTCGGGCGGGATTCTCCGACCCCCGCCGGATGGGGAATCGCCAGGGCGCGGCGTGAATCCCGCCCCCACCGGCCGCCGAATTCTCCGGCACCGGAAATTCAGCAAGGGGGGGGAATCGCGCTGCGCCGGTCAGCGGGCCCCCCCCCCCCCGGCGATTCTCCGGCCCGCGATGGGCCGAAGTCCCGCTGCTGTCATGCCAGTCCCGCCGGCGTGAATCAAACCACCTCCCTTCCCGGCGGGACTGGCGGCGCGGGCGGGCTCCGGGGTCCTGGGGGGGCGCGGGGCAATCTGTCCCCGGGGGGTGCCCCCACGGTGGCCTGGCCCGCGATCGGGGCCCACCGATTTGCGGGCGGGCCTGTGCCGTGGGGGCACTCTTTTCCTTCTGCCTCGGCCATTGCCTCCGCGATGGCTGATGTGGAAGTGACCCCCACCCCCCGCGCATGAGCGGGGATGACGTCAACAGCTGCTGACGCTACCGCGCATGAGCGGCCTTCCGCCAATCGGCGAGGTCCCTTCGGCCCCGGCTGGCATGGCGCCAAAGGCCATTCCCGCCAGCCTGCGGCGCACCAACCACTCCGGCGCGGGGCTAGCCCCTCAAGGTGAGGGCTTGGCCCCTAAAGGTGCGGAGAAATCCGCACCTTTGGGGTGGCCCAACGCCGGAGTGGTTCCCGCCACTCCATCTTGCCGGGACCCCCCCCGCCCCGCCAGGTAGGGGAGAATCCCGGCCCTTATCTCTCAGAATCCTTTCCAGTATTTTGCTCACCACAGGCGTAAGACTAGCTGGTCTGTAATTACCAGGGATTTCCCTATTCCCTTTCTTGAACAGGGAACACCATTCGCCTCCCTCCAATCATCCGGTACTACTCCAGTGGAGTTTGAGGACATAGAACATACAGTGCAGAAAGAGGCCATTCGGCCCATCGAATCTGCACCGACCCACTTAAGCCGACCCCCATAACCAAGTAACCCCACATAATCTTTTTGGACACTAAGGGCAATTTATCATGGCCAATCCACCAAACCTCCACGTCTTTGGACTCTGGGAGAAAACCGGAGCTACCGTGCTGCCTTATTTTTTTTTATATAGTATTGTGGATACCATTTTACCCTGTTTTAAATATCCCAGTATTTACATAGAATTTACAGTGCAGAAGGAGGCCATTTGGCCCATCGAGTCTGCACCAGCCCTTGGAAAGAGCATCCCACTTGAGCCCCACACCTCCACCCTATCCCTGTAACCCCACCTAGCCTTTTTTGGATACTAAAGGCAATTTAGCATGGCCAATGCACCTAACTTGCACATCTTTGGACTGTGGGAGGAAACCCACGCGGATACGGGGAGAACCTGCAGACTCCGCACAGACAGTGACCCAAGCCGGGAATCGAACCTGGGACCCTGGCGCTGTGATTCAGCCGTGCTAACCACTGTGCTACCGTGCTGCCCGGACGAGAAGATCATCACCAACAGCGGAGCAATCTCCATGTCGCTTGCCATAGTGACCTTGGGTATATCCCATCTGGCCTGTACTATACTGCACTATACTTTAGTCACTGCTCATAATGTGGCCTCCTCTACACTGGAGGGACCAAATACAGATTGGCTGATATTGAGGAACACTTCCTCGCATTTCACAAACTTGACTCCAGTCTTCCAGTTCTCTGCCGTGTCTGCTCCACTTGCCCTCTGACCTCTCTGTCCTCAGCCTCCTACATTTTTTCAATCAAAAGTTCAGGAACAGCATCCCATATTTCAATTAGGCATTTTAGAACCTTCCAACCTCAACATTGACTTCAACAATTTTAAATCATAATCACTGCCCTCCATTTTTTCAGACACCTGGTACACGTTTCATTAGTTCTCATTCAGGCCACTGGATGGAGCATCATGAATATTATTTCCAACTCAAACTGGAGATGATCCAATTTATCCAACATGTGGTTGGCCTTCTGACAGCCAATCACAGAATGACACCGGAGCGTTGTACAGAATTTTGCAAAGCCAACCGGTTCCAATCTAGTAAATGAACAAAAATATGGGGAAATGAAGATACAAACCTATGTATTGCTAGAATAATTAATGTATCATTTTTAAAAGCATACTAAGTAACAGGGAGAAATTCAATATGTCTGGAGATAATCTCAGAGTAGGAGGGAACGAGGAATGATGTTCTGCTGAGAAAGTTTGTGAAGTTGGTGTCAAGTTTAATCAGAATTGCAAAAGTAATACTCTCTGGATTGTTACCATGCCACAGGCCAACTGGCATAGGGTCAAACAGGTGAATAAATTAATTCCATGGCTATCAGCGTAGAATGGGAAGAAGCAGTTTTAATTTAAGGGGCACTGACCACCAGTTCTCAGGAAACAGAGAGAGCTATTCCGTTGAGATGGGCATTCACATAAATAGGGCTGAGATTGGTATCCAGGCAAACGATAACTAGGGCTTTAAACTAATGAGGTGGATTTGTGTGTGGGGGGGGGGGGGGGGCATGAGAGAACGATTCTGATGAAGGGAGATTTAAAAAGAGAAAAGTTCAGAGAAGAGGGCAATGTACCAATGTAGGTAAAGACAAATACAGGAAGGGCCAGAGATTTTAACAGTTATTGTACATCAGCAAATAAGGTCCAAGAAAAAAATAATCGTAGTAAGAAAGTTAAATCAAAGGCTCCTTATCTAAATACATGAAGCATTTGCAATAAGATAGTGAACGAGTGGCACAAATAAAGATAAATAGTTGTGGTCTAATCACCATTACAGAGGCATGGTTACAAGGTGACCAAAGTTGGGAAAATAAATATTCCAGGTATACAACATTTTGAAAAGGCAGATTGGAAGAGGAGGTGGGGTAACCCAGATAATAAAGCATGACATAAGGGCAGTAGTGAGAAAGGATCTTGGCTCAGAAGATGAGGAGGCACAATTAGTATGGTGGAGATTAGGCATAGCAAGGATCACAACACGTTGGTGAACAACAATGGTCAGAAAATGCTGGTGGGAGTAGTTTATAGGGCCCCTGACAGTAGTTATACCATTGGAAAAAGCATTAAACAAGAAATATTGGAGCATGTAACAAAGGCAATCTAATAAATATAGATGACTTTAATCTTTGTGTAGGCTGGACTAATCAATTTGGCAAAGGTGGTTTGTAGATTATTTTTGTGACAGTTTTCTGGAACAGTACTTTGTGGAACCAACTAGGGATAAAGCTACTGTACAAAGAACAAAGAAATGTACAGCACAGGAACAGGCCCTTCGGCCCTCCAAGCCCGTGCCGACCATGCTGCCCAACTAAACTACAATCTTCTACACTTCCTGGGTCCGTATCCCTCTATTCCCATCCTATTCATGTATTTGTCAAGATGCCCCTTAAATGTCACTATCGTCCCTGCTTCCACCACCTCCTCCTCCGGTGGAAATATTTAAAATATTTTGAAGCAAACAGAACAGATAAATATTTCTCTAAGATTCAAAGGGTGATGATATTCTGATTCTGATTAATCGATTGACTCTGTCAGATCTTGACATGACGTTTGGTTTGAGATTTCTCTCTGCAAATCCTCACCTTCTAATAACAAGTGTTGGAGACAGGAGGATGTTTCAGTCTGTGTGAAGCATTGCCGAGTTCCAGGCACCCACTACCCTCTGTGTAAAAAACTTGCCTCGTACATCTACTCTAAACCTTGCCCCTCTCACCTTAAACCTATGCCCCTTAGTAATTGACCCCTCTCCCCTGGGGAAAGGCCTCTGACTATCCACTCTGTCTATGCCCCTCATAATTTTGTAGACCTCTATCAGGTCGCCCCTCAACCTCCTTCGTTCCAGTGAGAACAAACCGAGTTTATTCAACCGCTCCTCATAGCTAATGCCCTCCATACCAGGCAACATTCTGGTAAATCTCTTCTGCACCTTCTCTAAAGCCTCCACATCCTTCTGGTGGTGTGGCGACCAGAATTGAACACGATACTCCAAGTGTGGCCTAACTAAGGTTCTATACAGCTGCAACATGACTTGCCAATTCTTATACTCAATGCTCCGGCCAATGAAGGCAAGCATGCTGTATGCCTTCTCCACCTGTGTTGCCCCTTTCAGTGACCTGGGGACCTGTACACCTCGATCTCTCTGACTTTCAATACTCTTGAGGGTTCTACCATTCACTGTATATTCCCTACCTGCATTAGACCTTCCAAAATGCATTACCTCACATTTGTCCGGATTAAACTCCATCTGCCATCTCTCCGCCCAAGTCTCCAAACAATCTAAATCCTGCTGTATCCTCTGACAGTCCTCATCACTATCCGCAATTCCACGAACCTTTGTGTCGTCTGCAAACTTACTAATCAGACCAGTTACATTTTCCTCCAAATCATTTATATATACTACAAACAGCAAAGATCCCAGCACTGATCCCTGCGGAACACCACTGGTCACAGCCCTCCAATTAGAAAAGCGTCCTTCCATTGCTACTCTCTGCCTTCTATGACCTAGCCAGTTCTGTATCCACCTTGTCAGCTCACCCCTGATCCCGTGTGACTTCACCTTTTGTACTAGTCTACCATGAGGGACCTTGTCAAAGGCCATACTGAAGTACATATAGACAACATCCACTGCCCTACCTGCATCAATCATCTTTGTGACCTCCTCGAAAAACTCTATCAAGTTAGTGAGACACGATCTCTCCTTCACAAAACCATGCTGCCTCTCACTAATACGTCCATTTGCTTCCAAATGGGAGTAGATCCTGTCTCGAAGAATTCTCTCCAGTAATTTCCCTACCACTGAAGTAAGGCTCACCAGCCTGTAGTTCCCTGAATTATCCTTGCACCCTTCTTAAACAGAGGAACAACATTGGCTATTCTCCAGTCCTCCGGGACATCACCTGAAGACAGTGAGGATCCAAAGATTTCTGTCAAGGCCTCAGCAATTTCCTCTCCAGCCTCCTTCAGTATTCTGGGGTAGATCCCATCAGGCCCTGGGGACTTATCTACCTTAATATTTTTTAAGACGCCCAACACCTCGTCTTTTTGGATCTCAATGTGACCCAGGCTATCTACACACCCTTCTCCAGACTGAACATCTACCAATTCCTTCTCTTTGGTGAATACTGATGCAAAGTATTCATTTAGTACCTCGCCCATTTCCTTTGGCTCCACACACAGATTCCCTTGCCTATCCTTCAGTGGGCCAACCCTTTCCCTGGCTACCCTCTTGCTTTTTATGTACGTGTAAAAAGCCTTGGGATTTTCCTTAACCCTATTTGCCAATGACGTTTCGTGACCCCTTCTAGCCCTCCTGACTCCTTGCTTAAGTTCCTTCCTACTTTCCTTATATTCCACACAGGCTTCGTCTGTTCCCAGCCTTTTAGCCCTGACAAATGCCTCCTTTTTCTTTTTGACGAGGCCTACAATATCTCTCGTTATCCAAGGTTCCCGAAAATTGCCGTATTTATCCTTCTTCCTCACAGGAACACGCCTGTCCTGAATTCCTTTCAACTGACACTTGAAAGCCTCCCACATGTCAGATGTTGATTTGCTCTCAAACAAACGCCCCCAATCGAGGTTCTTCAGTTCCCGCCTAATATTGTTATAATTAGCCTTCTCCCAATTTAGCACATTCATCCTAGGACCACTCTTATCCTTGTCTACCAGCACTTTAAAACTTACTGAATTGTGGTCACTGTTCCCGAAATGCTCCCCTACTGAAACTTCTACCACCTGGCCGGGCTCATTCCCCAATACCAGGTCCAGTACCACCCCTTCCCTAGTTGGACTGTCTACATATTGTTTAAAGAAGCCCTCCTGGATGCTCCTTACAAACTCTGCCCCGTCTAAGGGGAAGTTGAAATCTCCCATCACCACAACCCTGTTGTTTTTACTCTTTTCCAAAATCTGTCTACCTATCTGCTCCTCTATCTCCCGCTGGCTGTTGGGAGGCCTGTAGTAAACCCCCAACATTGTGACTGCACCCTTCTTATTCCTAATCTCTACCCATATAGCCTCACTGCCCTCTGAGGTGTCCTCCCGTAGTACAGCTGTGATATCCTCCCTAACCAGTAGCGCAAGTCCGCCACCCCTTTTACATCCCCCTCTATCCAGCCTGAAACATCTAAATGCTGGAACGTTTAGCTGCCAATCCTGCCCTTCCCTCAACCAGGTCTCTGTAATGGCAACAACATCATAGTTCCAAGTACTAATCCAAGCTCTAAGTTTGTCTGCCTTACCCGTAATATTTCTTGCATTAAAACATATGCACTTCAGGCCACCAGCCCCGCTATGTTCAGGTACTTCTCCCTGTCTGCTCTGCCTCAGAGCCATACTGTCCCTATTCCCTTGTTCTCCCTCAATGCTCTCACCTTCTGACCTATTGCTCCCATGCCCACCCCCCTGCCATACTAGTTTAAACCCTCCCGTGTGACACTAGCAAACCTCGCGGCCAGGATATTTATGCCTCTCCAGTTTAGATGCAACCCGTCCTTATATAGGTCACACCTGCCCCGGAAGAGCTCCCAGTGGTCCAGATAACGGAAACCCTCCCTCCTACACCAGCTGTTTAGCCACGTGTTTAGCTGTTCTATCTTCCTATTTCTAGCCTCACTGGCACGTGGCACAGGGAGTAATCCCGAGATTACAACCCTAGAGGTCCTGTCTTTTAACTTTCTGCCTAGCTCCCTGAACTCCTGCTGCAGGACCTCATGCCCCTTCCTGCCTATGTCGTTAGTACCAATATGTACAACGACCTCTGCCTGTTTGCCCTCCCCCTTCAGTATGCTCTCTACCTTCAGTATGCCCTCTACCCATTCGGAGACATCCTGGACCCTGGCACCAGGGAGGCAACATACCATCCAGGAGTCTCTTTCACGTCCACAGAAGCGCCTATCTGTGCCCCTGACTATAGAGTCCCCTATTACTATTGCTCTTCTGCACTTTGACCCTCCCTTCTGAACATCAGAGCCAGCCGTGGTGCCACTGCTCTGGCTGCTGCTGTTTTCCCCTGATAGGCTATCCCCCCCGACAGTATCCAAAGGGGTATACCTGTTCGAGAGGGGGAACAACCACAGGGGATTCCTGCACTGACTGCCTGCCCTTTCTGGTGGTCACCCATTTCTCTGCCTGCACCTTGGGTGTGACCACATTTACATAACTGCGATCTATGACGCTTTCCGCCACCTGCATGCTCCTAAGCTCATCCAATTGCTGCTCCAACCGAACCATGCGGTCCGTGAGGAGCTCCAGTTGGGTGCACTAGTTTGGGTGTACATCTAGTATTACGCAATAAGGCAAGGTTAATTAGTCATCCCATAATTAAAGATCTGTTGGGAAATAAGATCATAAGAAATAGGAGCAAGAGTAGTCCATTTAACACCTCGATCCTATTCCACCATTCAGTAAGATCATGGCTGATCTGAATTGTGATCTCAACTCCACTTTCCTGCCTTTCCTATAACTCTTAGCTCCCTTGTAGGTCAGAAATCTTGTATAGCTCAGCCTCCACTGTTGAACTGTAACAATTGTATTACCACACCAACGGAATTGCAATGGTTAGCAACCCTCTGAGAGAAGAAATTCTTCCTCATCTAATAATAATAATAATCGCTGATTGTCACAAGTAGGCTTCAATGAAGTTACTGTGAAAAGCTCCTGGATGCCACATTCCGGCGCCTGTTCGGGGAGGCCGGTGCAGGAATTGAACCCGCGCTGCTGGCATTGTTCTGCATTACAAGCCAGCTCTTTAGCTCACTGTGCGAAACCAGCCCTTTCTTAATAAGGGAAGATCCCTTATTTTTAAATGGTGATCATAATGCAGATGAACCCCAGATTAAGTTTGAAAGTGACATACTCCAATCACAAACAATAATTCTAACAAAATGAATTACATAGGTGTGAGGGGAGAACAGGCTAAATTTGATTGGGTAAATGGACTGAAAGGTAAGGCAGTAAATAAACAGTGGCAAATGTTCAAAGAAACTATCCTAAATGTTCAACAAAAATACATTGGGTGAAATTCGCCGTTATCAGCGGAAAGTCCGCCGATCGGCGCCAAAAACGGCGCAAATCCGACTTGCGTCACGTCGGAAAAATGGGTCGAAAGTCTCCGGCCCGAAATGGGCTAGCAGCGACGTAACGGGATCCGCGCTTGCGCAGTGGTTCACGCCGTGCAGCGTCATACGCGCCGCACGGCGTGACGGCTCATAAGGCCGCGCTGCTCCCCCCCACCCGACCGCAACACCCGACCGCAACACCGGACTGGATGGCTGGCCGTCGCTCAGCCCCGAGGTTCGAGTCACGGGATGTGGAGACGCTCCTGGACGTGGTGGAGCAGAGGAGGGACGCCCTGTATCCCGGGCACGGCCGCAGAGTTGCCCCACGCCAAAGCCGGCGTCTGTGGAGGGAAGTGGCAGAGGCCGTCACCGCTGCGGCCCTGACACCACGGACAGGCACCCAGTGCCACAAGAAGGTGAACGACCTCATCAGAGCAGGCAGGGTGAGCCTCCCCCATATCCCCCCCTCCCCCATATCCCCCCCTTCCCCATATCCCCCATATCCCCCCTCCCCCATATCCCCCACTCCCCCATATCCCCCCTTCCCCCATATCCCCCTCCCCATATCCCCCCTCCCCCATATCCCCCCTCCCCCATATCCCCCCTCCCCCATATCCCCCCTCCCCCATATCCCCCCTCCCCCATATACCCCTGCCCCATATCCCCCTTCCCCCATATCCCCCATCCCCCATATCCCCCCTCCCCCATATCCCCCCTCCCCATATCCCCCCTCCCCATATCCTCCCTCCCCATATCCACCTCCCCATATCCCCCCTCCCCCATATCCCCCATATTCCCCCCTCCCCATATCCCCCCTCCCCCATATCGCCCCCTCTCCCATATCCCCCCTCCCCCATATCCCCCCTCCCCCATATCCCCCCTCCCCATATCCCCCCTCCCCCATATCCCCCATATCCCCCCTCCCCATATACCCCCTCCCCCATATCCCCCCTTCCCCCATATCCCCCCTCCCCCATATCCCCCCTCCCCATAACCCCCCTTCCCCATATCCCCCATATCCCCCCTCCCCCATATCCCCCCTCCCCCATATCCCCCCTCCCCCATAACCCCAAGTGAATCCAGCCCTAACCTTAACCTCTGCAATGCACGCGCAACCGATGGCGTGCATTCATATACCTGCCTAACAGTGTTGCCTTTTACCCCTGCCACCCCCCCCCCCCCCCACAGGATAAGCGCGCACACAACAATAGGGAGCATGTGAGGACTGGAGGAGGCCCCGCTGATGAGAGGCCACTGACCGAACACGAGGAAAGGGCCCTGGAACTGGCTGGCGGACCTGAGGACCGGGAGGTTGCTGATGCAGAGGTCGGGGGCATAGTAGCAAGTGAGCCACTGACAGCCCGTCCCCCATATCCCCCCTCCCCTATATCCCCCTCCCCCATATCACCTGATCACTGCCTGATGTCTAACCATGCATGCTTCATTGTGTATCGCAGGACCAAATGTCCAGGCACCCATCCCCGCAGATGCAGACCGCCCGCAGGATGCCCCTCGGAGACCACAGGAGACGGGAGACCCGCACCCTCCAGCATGCGACGCCCGCAGGATGCCCCTCGGAGACCACGGGAGACGGAGAGACCCGCACCCTCCAGCATGCGACGCCCGCAGGATGCCTCTCGCACACCACGGGAGACGGAGAGACCTGGAGCAACAGGGAGACGACACCCCCGTCACGTGCGGGAGCGACCACCCAGCGACGAGGGGGGCAGCCACAGGCCCCCGTCACATCCGAGCCAGGACACCACTACCCAGGACACCACTACCCAGGACACCACTACCCAGGACACCACTACCCTGGACACCACTACCCGGGACACCACTACCCGGGACACCACTACCCGGGACAGCACTGCCCAGGACACCCCTACCCGGGAAGACGAAATACCGGACAGTGACTCAGAGTGGATGGGTGGAGACGAACCCCCACCCCAAAGTGCCATGGACTCAGAGTGGGACGAAGAGCACGACACAACGCCACTGCTGTCACCAACACCCTGCACCATCGCAGAAACACTCACCTCGGTTGGGCACTTTAGTGATGAGGCGTCTGGTACACTCACTGGTGCGCACAATACAGCCGTCCCGGTACAGCAGGTGGAGGTAGGAGCAGCAGAGGGGCCGGGCGGGCGGAGGGCAGCCCAGCCCAAGCGAACATCTGCCGCCCAGATGGATTCCGTGTCCTGGAGTTACCACACCCACACATAGATCCGATGCAACCACCGACCCGGAGACGAGCGAAGAGGGTGACGGGCGGCTTGCAGCGGCTGCAGTCGCAGGTGGAAGAGTCCACCCGCGTCCAGGAGCTGGGAGTGGTCCCGGTCATGCGTGCCACCCAAGCTGACACTGCACGGGTGGCGTCCGCGGTGGAGGCAATGGGTGCGACGGTGTCAGACATGGGGAACGGTTTGCGAGGCCTGGGGCTTTCCGTGCAGGCGGCGTCTGTGGCCCAGGAAATGGCTGCCCTCTCACAGGAGGCCATGAGCCAGTGCCAGCGCCCGATGGCAGAGGCGCTCAACGCCATAACCCAGTCTCTGCAGGCCATGGCCCAGTCTCAGCAGGCCATGGCCCAGTCTCTGCAGGCCATGGCCCAGTCTCTGCAGGCCATCGCTGAGGGCATCGGCGCCAGTGGCCATGTGTGAGCCGGCGTCGCACTGTCACAGACAGGGTTTGCCAACCCCCTGGGCTCCATGGCTGCAAACCTGCAGACCCCTGTCGATACCAGCACGGGCCTCCAGGACTGGCAGCGCCAGATGTCGGGGGGCGTCGGATGGCCAGTCCGTTCGCATCCCCCACCCATGTAGAGGCCTGGGGGCCATCGGGCACCCCGAGGGAGGAGGAGGTGGTGTGGTCCGTCCCGGCTCCCTCTGTAGGGGAGGTCCCGGTACACCGCGACACCTCGGACTCCCCCCCCTTCCGTCCCAGGTGCATCGGGTGGGCAACGGGCTGGCAGCTCGCCATCCCAGTCGCCCGGGCCGCAGCCTGGCCCATCTAGGCCAGGACGCCCCAGGAAACGGCCGCCAAAGGGATCCAGTGTCAGAGGGCAGGAATCACAGGAGTCCACCTCCAGTTCTGCTGTACCGTCTGGGGAACCACGTAGACGTAGTCAAAGGGCCCGTAAGGCCAAACAATTAGACACGGAGTAAGTTGGCACGGGTGCAGGGCACAGATGAGTTTTAGGGGCTAGGGCACGTGCATGAACTCCTTTGGTTATTAAAATCAATGTTACACCTACAGAAGCTGCCTTTGTGCTCTGTCCAAAGCGTGCGGGGGTGTCATGTACGTTGAGCGCAAGTGTGTGTGTGAGGGGTGGTCTTACCTCAGCCCCAGGTGAGTCTGCCCCCTTCCCCCTGGGCCGCCATCAACATCCCCCGGGCAGAGGACGGGACCGTGCGCTTCAGTGTCACAGCCGCATGCAGGGATGGTCCGGGTGGATGGTGGTACTGTGGCCATGGGTCAGACATAGTCCAACGATGTAGAGCCAGGAACTCACCGCAGGGCGGGTTGTCATCATCCTCCATGGCCTGCAATAGACACGCGTCCACCCGCAACTGTGTGAGCCCGGCCCGTTGTGCCGCAGGTGGATCGGCAATGGGGGGGTGGTGTGCATGCGGGTGGGGTGGGTGGTGTTGGGGAGGGGGTGAGGGTGCTGGGTGGGTGGATGGGTGGGAGGTGTGGGTGGTCGGCTGTTGCCATGGTGTGCGGTCTGTGGCCATACTACCCGATTCCCACGCCCATCTAGTCAGTGAAGCGGGCGGCTATCAGTCTGTCCCGTGCCCGCTGGGCCAGCCGGTAACGGTGGACAGCCACCCGCCTGTGTCTACCCCGTCTGCCCTGACCATTACCCCCATCCCCCTCATCTGGGGAGGACTGCGCCTCTTCCTGCTGCTCCTCCACTCCGCCCTCCTCTGCCTGCGGCACATCGCCCCTCTGCTGGGCTATGTTGTGCAGGACGCAGCACACCACAATGATGCGGCCGACCCTATCTGACCGATACTGGAGGGCGCCCCCAGAGAGGTCCAGGCACCTGAAACGCATCTTCAGCATGCCAAAGCACCTCTCTATCACTCCCCTTGTCGCTACATGGGCATCATTGTAGCGGTTCTCCGCCTCATTGCGTGGCCTCCGTATAGGCGTCATCAGCCACGATCGCAATGGGTAGTCCCTGTCGCCCAGCAACCAGCCCCTCAGCCGGGGATGGCGTCCTTCGTACATGCCGGGGATGGATGACCGCGACAACACGTATGAGTCGTGTACACTACCTGGGTAACGGGCGCAGACGTGCAGGATCATCATGCGGTGGTCGCAGACCACCTATATGTTCATCGAATAGGTCCCCTTCCTATTGGTGAACACGGCCCTGTTATCTGCAGGTGGCCGCACGGCGACGTGCATCCCATCGATCGCGCCCTGTACCATGGGGAACCCGGCCACGGCAGAGAAGCCCACGGCCCGGGCATCTTGGCTGGCCCGGTCCACGGGGAAGCGGATGTAGCGGTGCGCCATGGCATATATCACTGCCCCGATGCACCGATGTCTGCGATATACCGGACAGGTCCCCACTCGGTACCTGGAATGACCCCGTTGCATAAAAGTTCAGGGCCACCGTAACCTTGACGGACACGGGGAGAGGGTGTCCCCCGCCAGTGCCACGCGGTGACAGGTGTGCCAGCAGGTGGCAGATGTGTGCCACGGTTTCCCGCCTCATCCGGAGTCTCCTCCTGTATTCCCGGTCCGTGAGGTCCTGGTATGACTGCCGGGGCCGGTACACACGGGGCGCCCTCGGGTGCCTCCGTTGCCGTGGGGCCGCGACGTCCTCCTCCCCCTCCTCGTCCTGTCGGTCAGGGCGGCTGCCGCCTGTCCCTCTGCGGCAGCCTGCGCCGCCTCTCTGGCACGCTCCTCCTCCTCATCCAGGGCAACATAGACATGAGCGGCTGCCGCCACGGCGGCCAACATCGCTGGATAATCGGAAAACATGACGGCCTGGTGGGGGGGAGGGGAACGACGACATGTCATCATTGCCCATATCCCCTCCTCCCCCCAGCCAGGTGGCATGGACCGCATGGGTCCAACTGTTGGAGGCTGGCACCTGGCCAGGTGGACCAACTCACTTGCCCTCGCATCCCCCTCCTCGGCACGGACCCCCCCCCAACCTCCACCCCGGCAAGGACCCCCCATCCCCCTCCCCGGCACGGACGCCCCCTCCCGGCACGGACCCCCCCCCCCATCCCCCTCCCCGGCACAGACCCCCCATCCCCCTCCCCGGCACGGACCCCCCCCCCCCAACCTCCACCCCGGCACGGACCCCCCCCCCAACCTCCACCCCGGCACGGACCCCCCCCAACCTCCACCCCGGCTCGGACCCCCCATCCCCCTCCCCGGCACGGACCCCCCCCCCCAACCTCCACCCCGGCACGGATCCCCCCCAACCTCCACCCCGGCACGGACCCCCCCCCAACCTCCACCACGGCACGGAGCCCCCCCCAACCTCCACCCCGGCACGGACCCCCCCCCCCCAACCTCCACCCCGGCACGGACCCCCCCAACCTCCACCCCGGCACGGACCCCGCCCCAACCTCCACCCCGGCACGGAGCCCGCCCCAACCTCCACCCCGGCACGGACCCCCCCCCCCCAACCTCCACCCCGGCACGGACCCCCCATCCCCCTCCCCGGCACGGAACCCCCCCCCCAACCTCCACCCCGGCACGGAACCCCCCCAACCTCCACCCCGGCACGGACCCCCCCCCCCAACCTCCACCCCGGCACGGACCCCCCCCATCCCCCTCCCCAGCACGGACCCCCCACCAACCTCCACCCCGGCACGGACCCCCCCCCCCAACCTCCACCCCGGCACGGACCCCCCAACCCCCACCCCGGCACGGACCCCCCATCCCCCTCCCCGGCACGGACCCCACCCCAACCTCCACCCCGGCACTGACCCCCCCATCCCCCTCCCCTGTACGGACCCCCCCCAACCTCCACCCCGGCACGGACCCCCCATCCCCCTCCCCGGCACGGACCCCCTCCCGGCACTCCCCCGGAGCCCAGCCTACTCTAACCACCCCCCCCGCCGCACACACACACACACAGCCCGAGACACACCTCTCCTCACGCATTCAGACTGCGGCCACGCCATCGCCTGCCCAGAGCCAACCCCCCAGGCTATCACTCACCTCCACGCTGGTCGGCGTGACCCTGGAGCACAGGGTCACGCCGATGAAAAGGAGGTTTAATTTACGTCGACGTGAACGGTCATCACGTCGATGGGACTTCGGCCGATCCGGAAGGGAGAATATCGGCAGGCCGAAAATCGGCTGCCTTGCGCAGACCCGTGACATTCACCGACGGCAGCGGCGACATTAACGCCCCGCCGACTTTTCTCCCTTCGGAGACTTCGGCAACCGGCGGGGGCACGATTCACGGCGGCCAACGGCCATTCTCCGACCCTCTGGGGGTCGGAGAATGACGCCCATTGTATGGAAAATAAAAACCCAGAGAGACTGATCCATCCATCCAAGGAAGTTAAGAGTATTAGATAAAAAGAGGAAGCTTATGATGTTGCAAAGAATAATAGTAAGTCAGGGATTTGGAGTGTTGAAATGAAAATGAAATGAAAATCGCTTATTGTCACAAGTAGGCTTCAAATTAAGTTACTGTGAAAAGCCCCTAGTCACCACATTCCGGCACCTGTTCGGGGAGGCTGGTACGGGAATTGAACCGTGCTGCTGGCCTGCCTTGGTGTTTTAGAAATGTACGATAATGAAAATACCTAATTTGGGAAGGTTGGTAAACAGACTTGAAGTAATTGCAATTGAGAGGATGGCCTTATTTATTTAACAAGGTCAAGTTGGACTTGGGAAAATGAACATTGGATAAGCCTTCTTTGAGCTACTTGGCGAAGATGTCTATAGTTGTCTTCATAAGGAGTTTAAATTATTCATGTAATTCCCCAGATCAAAGAAAGGTTGGAAAGCAGCTGCTAAACAAGAGAAGTTCTTAAAGTATCCATATACTTTTCAGATCGAAGGACCAGTTTGGAAATTTTAGTAAATTAGTTAAAATCTCTTCCCGAGACATTGTCACGGGGATAAGTTACAGGGAACTACCCTTTTCCTTTGGATTTATCTATGTGCTTGTTCAGAGAAAACAGTCAATTTATGTCTGGAGCTGGAACAGCTTGGAAACAGGCAGAGAGAGAAAGCTGTAAGGACCTGTTGACCACCAAGTGAGAAGGCAGTGACGCTCATGTTTGAGCAGGCATGTTCACAGTCGTCATGCAATTGAGAGTTAGAGGTTTGTCTGGCCGAATGTTCATGGAAGGACTCCAGGAACGCTCATACTATGGAGAATAGTGGGAATACTGAGGAGAATCAAAGTGAACTCCTGAAAGCTGTGGCACACCTTGGTTTAGTCCTAAGGGAAATGAAGGAACCTTCACGATCCAGTAAAGTATAAGGGAACTCTTGGGTGAAAATAAAAGCAAAACGGGGAGTGACCCACTAGGTGAGATTTTCCAGAGGCCCACCCCCTCCCCCCGGTGCGTTTTGCAGCAGCGGAGGTGGCCCACCACTAGTTGGTGGTGGGACCATCTGCTCGCACTCCGTCAATGAGTTTTCCCATTGTTCACACCCTCTGCTGCCAGAGAAACCCATGGCAGGGAGTTGCCATGAGTGGGACTGGAACACCCCACTGCCGGAAACAGCCAGAACATTTCAGCTATTGAGATTTCAAGGCATAAAGAATAAGTGTTTACAAAATAATAGTGTTGTGGTAATACCAGGTATTGCGGTACCTGAGAGGTGGATGACCATTCGTTAGACCCAGGAGTCTACCATTGGCTGATGTACATAGCTCCGCCCTGAGAGGCGGAGTATAAGAACCAATGCCGTCCCAGCAGCCTTCATTTTCTGTATCGAAGCTGCTGGGGAAGAGTTCTAGCAGATTAAAGCCTATTAGTTATGACTCACCTTGTCTTGAGAGTAATTGATTGTGCATCAAGTGTTCAGGCAGTAACACTTGGGGTGACACGGTGGTGCAGTGGTTAGCACTGCTATCTCACGGCGCTGAGAACCCAGGTTCGATCCTGGCCCCAGGTTTCTGCCCGTGTGGAGTTTGCACATTCTCCCCATGTCTGCATGGGTCTCACCCCCACACACAAAGATGTACAGGGTAGGCGGATTGGCCACACTAAATTTCTCAATTGGAAAAAAAGATGAATTGAGTACTTTAATTTTTTTTCTAAAGTTAGTAACACTTGCTGTGTTTTATTTTTGTTCAGTTTTTTTTTTGTTTAAACGAGAAGCCTGTGGTCTTATTATTTCAGTTGACATTGGGGATTCAAATTTATTTTTAAAAGTTAAT
Source organism: Scyliorhinus torazame (assembly GCF_047496885.1). Taxonomy (NCBI): domain Eukaryota; kingdom Metazoa; phylum Chordata; class Chondrichthyes; order Carcharhiniformes; family Scyliorhinidae; genus Scyliorhinus; species Scyliorhinus torazame. The sequence goes on from NC_092709.1 coordinate 263,582,239, forward strand.
CTTCAAAATCGTAACAACATTTCCAGGCCAAAATAAGTATTTGTGTGAAATTTGTGTTGATTGATGACAAGAAGTAATACTGCGGACGAACAAAATCAACAACAGAAACTCAACATTTCCAGGTCTGTGCTAGCACTAAGATATTCTATCATGCTGCCCTGGCAATCTGTTTCAAGTTCAGGAAATGCATTTCTGAATCTCTACACTAATTCTATTCCATTCCCCATTAAACTTCTCCTTGTTCTCTAATTGCTTATCCAATTGATGCCAAATCATTTGGCAGCAAAACCAGCAGCCGTTAAATGCACTCCTTTCTGTGTCTTAAAACTTAGATCAGCTGGCTTTGATATTATAGATTTTCAAGAGTACTGTCCTGATTAACTGCTTTTTTACCCCTGCCTGGCATAAATGAGTGTGGGGCTTTGTGTGGGATGGGAGGGGGGATGAAGTTTAAATGGCGTGGGGAGAATTCCCCTGATTCTGCATGCCCCCCAAGGAATCCTTGGGCGTTCCTTGCCCTGGGTTACTGGACGCAATTTTGCGGACTTGAGTTAAAGTCCGCTGCACAGTGCAATTAGCAGGATGTTTCTCAGTGCCTGCAGCGCCAAGAAAGACCTCGCTATTCAATAGCACTTTGTCGGGTTTTTTGGCCTTGGCAAGGAACTCCCTGTTAAGGCCACTCTTTAAGTCAGACTACTCGTGGATAGGGGCACCATTTTTAAAGTCAGCCCAGATCTTTCAAACTCCCCTACCGCAGCCTCAGGGCCTCCCCCACTTCACCCAACTTGCCTCTTCCAGGGACCTCAAATCCCTGCTCATCCCACCTGGCCCCGACCCAGGCATGGGCACCCTGGCAGTGCCCCCTGCCAGCCTGGCCAGGATGGCACTGCCAGGGTGCCCATGTGGCAGTGCCAAGGTGCCCATGTGCTAGAGGGAGTGCAGGGTACCACCCTGGGGGGTCTCCAATGGACATGGAGATCCCCCCAGATAGTGGCGGTATGACTGGTCCACGTTTATGTGGACCAATACTAAACGGCACCCTGGCGAAGTGTCCCAGGTGCGGCTGGTGAATCCTGGGCCTCAGGTGAATATTTAAATGAAATGTTAGCTAATACAAGCCTATTAGCTTATTTAAATATGTGCACCGGGATCTCACCCAGTGAGAGCAAGATCCTGATTGCGATGCCTTGCGGGATTCTGTTGCGAGTGTCATGAATTTCGTGAGAGGCCTCTCGCGAGATTCAACGCCGTTGTCCCAAATCGGGCACGGCGAGGCAGCTGAATCGCGCCCAATATCCCCATACCCTCTTGCAACTGGAACCCCACCAGTACTTAACGAAACTGCCAGGGTCCTCTTATCTCCTGAATTCCCCTTCTCCCCCACAGATCAGGCAGGAGTGATGGCAGGATCTGAGCTTGGATATTATAATGAGGCTCAGGAGTTTAAATCACTTTGGACTTTGACATTCAATTCAAGGCCCCTTGCATGGGTCGATCCTGCCTTGACTTAAAATGGGGTCTCATGAAGAAAAATGCATTCAGTTTAATTTATCAGGCACTAAATACACTGCATTACATAGACACAGGCATGTACATATAAATACACACGCTGGAAAATGTTCTTCAATTTGTACTATACTGGGCAGTACATTCACACACGACAACCCCAGCGAACTAAAAACATATGTCTTTATCTGAGGGAAACATATCGTTCTATTGCAAGAAAAAATACATTTGTCCGCGTGTCTGGAAAACTTTGCAGAACACAAACCAACTTAGTTCTTCAGCCTTTGTGTTTGTTTTTGGACTTGTCTCGAAATTCCTCACCCCCTGATCCTTTGCCAACCATATAATCAGAAGCAGGCATGTGAGTCTTTTCACATACTGACTTTTAAATGGATTTCAACTGAGACTGTTCATTTACGTGACCAAAACATTCCAAGCAATATGGTCTTCAGGGAACTATTTTCTTCTATTTTCTCCCTTCCTCCTCTTCCCGAAAGGTAGAGATGATGTGGAGATGCCGGCGTTGGACTGAGGTGGGTACAGTAAGTAGTCTACAACATCAGGTTAAAGTCCAACAGGTTTGTTTCGAACCACTAGCTTTCGGAGCGCAGCTCCTTCCTCAGGAAGTAGAGACACATGCTGGAGTGATGTTTCACATAAGCAGCCAGTTTGCAGTACCTTTTTCATCTGGCCGTCCTTGACTGGATGGTGAATACTACAGGGAATTACAAACAAACCAATCCTGTTGTTAGCTGACCATTTTCTCAATCATTTTTAAAAAATATATTTTTTACTTTTTCCAATTAAGGGACAATTTAGCTTGGCCAATCACCTACCCTGCACATCTTTCGGTTGTGGGGCGAGACCCAAGCAGACATGGGGAGAATATGCAAACTGCACACGGACAGTCACCCAGGGCCGGGATCAATCCTGGGTCCTCGGCGCCGTGGGCCAGCAGAGCTAACCACTGTGCCACTGTGCCGCCCTAATTTGCCCAATCGTACCGAGGTGGAGGCACTACACAGTAATAAGCTGTGAAATCCGGGATGATTTTGACCTTTCTTATTCCATGAATATGTGTGTGGGGGGGAGCGCAGAGTTGGCTTAGGTAGGGTGCTCTTTCAGAGGGTCAGTGCAAACTCGATAGGCCGAATGGCCTCCTTCAGCACTGGAGGAATTCAATGGTTCTATGGTGATCGACCCAAGAGCACATCCTCTGCTCATTGCTCCACTCCATACGGTCTTGCGTTTTACCCTTCATTTGCTCGTAAGAGCCTCCCATGTTTAACTTCAAGGAGCAATATCACGAGGGAAAAGGATACATGAGATGGTATCCCATTGCCTTCCTCTCATGTGGAAACACAAGTCCTTTTTCTGAAGGATCCTCCATCTCTGTAAGACACCATTGTCCCTCCAGGTTCCAACTCTTCCACCATCACCACAGGTAATTCACTGGTTCTGGCTTTGGTCGTGGCTCATAGCCTTAAGCATGAGACCCTTATCTGGACAGGGGGCACTCATAATAGGGAAAGGCTGACCACTCCCTGAGGTCTCAAATGATTCTGCTATGCTGATTCCAATAATATTGCAACTAATTATTGCCTGCACATAGCTACCACTGCTAACATCAGCTAAAACAGAATTGACTAGTAGTTGAATATGAAACTTCCCTGTTCTGACTCAATATTAATGGAACTAAAAATTGTGAGAAATGTAAAACAGGCTGCCGGATTTGTTATCGCCTCCGTTGTATTACTGTACAAAGACAAAATCTTCCATATTTGTGGTTTAAAACATGGGCGCGATTCTCCGGAAAGATTTCTAAATGTGCTGATGAGTAGGAATTGCTGCGAGTTTCCCGGCGCTCGGCCCAGTGAAGACAGCAATGTTATTCAACATTAATTAGTCCACTTAACGAGGCCTCACTGGCTTCTAGCCCCAAATCACGGCTCGCCAGCCGATTCGCCGGGACCACGCTCACCAGCCACTCTCCGCTAACAAGGTTGAGCAGTACTTAGGCTGCACTTGCTCGGCCAGCTCAGCTCACAATAATGATGCCAAGGATACCAGCCCCAAGATTCGGGTATACTGACCTGGGGAGGCTCTTGGATGAGGTGGAGGCCAGGAGGGATGTCCTGTTCCCGCGGGGGCCCCGGAGGGTGAGTCACAAGGCAGCCGGTGCTGCCTGGGACGAGGTGGCGGCAGTGTCAGCTCGGGGAGTGTGACCAGGAGGACTGGCCTTCAGTGTCAGAAGAAGGTCAATGACCTATACTGGGCAGCCAGAGAGAGTAGACACCAATGCCTCCCCCCATTCCCAACCCCAAGAGAGCATCCACCCCCCAATCCCCCAGGCGACCTCCCACCCTTCCTCCACTCCCTCCCCCTTCAACCCTCCCTCCACCCCAACCCTCCCTTCACAACCCCCCCCCCCCCCCCCCCCCCAACTGTGAACCATGTGTGTGGCTAACGATGCCCTCTCTGTGTCTCCTCAGGAAAAGCTCTCCCATAATCGCCGGGAGAGGGCCCAGACTGGCGGTGGGGTGTCGGACGTGAGAATTCTCACCTTGTTCGAGGAGCGGGCCCTGGAGGTGACCGGGGTGGCTGAGGACAGGACTGTCACCCATGCGGAGGCTGGCGGATGTCGCAGAGGTGAGGGACCGCCAGGCTCCACCCGGGGGACCTGTTAAACGTGAGTAGTGACTGCCTTACTGACTGACCCATCCCTCCCACTGACCACATGTCCATTCTCCTGCAGATCCTCCAGCTGACGGCACCGGCCCATCCCAAGCGGCCCCCTATCCTGACTCCGAGGAGAACACAGCTGTCAAGCCCACCCTTCACCAGCGCAGCTACACACATCTCGGTGGGACATGCTAGTGGACAGGCTTCTGGGGCGCAATCTGGTGAGCACCACACTGCTGATAATGCACATCAGGTGGAGGTAGGAAACCCCAGGCGAGACAGCAGTCGGAGGGCTGCTGGATCCCTGGATCCAGCTGGGTCCCAGCTTGATGCTGGGCCTCTGGAATAGGGTTACCTGGAGCTGATGGAGACAATAGGGAGCGGTCGGAACATTCAGAGGTAGATGTCAGCATCACCCCAGCAGATCCATAGCCGCATGGAGGAGTCCCAGAGTCTACGGGCGCAGGAGATAGCGCCAGCAATGAGTGGCACCAAGGCCAACACTGCTAGGGTGGCGACCTCAGTGGAGAGCCTGGTGCATGACCTCGGCACCATGAGTGAAGGTGTCCAAGGCATCGCCCAGTGGTGATGGCCATGGCTGAAGGTCTCGGCAGAAAGTCTGCCTCGCTGGGGGATGTCACCCAGTACCAGGCTGACCTTGATGAGGTTCTGCGGGACAGGTCCCACTCTCAGATGGGAATGGCCGAGCACTGCGGAGTTTGTCCCAGTCGCCGATGGGAATTGCTGAGGTGCCCCAGTCACTGAGGAGCATCACCGAGGGTGTCGACACCGTGGTGCAGACATTGGGGAACCACCAGGGCTGGCAAAGCCACATGATGCAGCGGCAGCCGGGGCTCGAACCAGCTGCCCCTCTGTCCCAAGGTGGACCCCAGGGCCCTATGGGCATCGACCAAGAGGAGGGGGTGCTGAATGCCAACCTGGACCCATCCCATGGAGTGGCGACAGTGGCCACCAGCTCTCCTGAGTTCCACCCCTCTGAGGCTGCATCTCGCAGTCAGCACACGGGACAGGGCGGCACAGCTGTGCATGTGCCGTCAGATGTGTTAGGCAGGTCGGTTCGCTGTGGACTGCACTTGATGCAGCGATGCGAGAAACAGACCTCTAACACTGTAGAAGATCCAACACGGTTTTATTGAACGATAGAACTAACATACATATTTAACTGTGGGTCGACACTATACTGAACTGACTGGAGACCTTGTACTAGCTTGACCAGACTTACGAGCTGCCGCATGGTGTTTGCACTCTGCTAGTGCTAGCTCGTGGACTCTGACTGTCTCAGTGGCTGGGTCCCGAGAGAGCGGGAAACCTAGTGCCCTCTGGCTTGATAGTGGTGGTGTCCTGTCTGGTGATTGGCTGCACTGTGTTGTGTGTTTACTGGGCATCCTGTATGTCAATCACTGCCTGTCTGCACGTCATTATATACATGAGTGGATATTATGACATCTGCCCCCTTTTTTTTTCTAAAATAAATACTAAGGTGTGGATGCTTATGAATATATATATATACATATGTGCCTGACTATATACAGAAAGATGTCTAAACAAACTTATATACATAGGAAGGTTGTGATATTGCAGATACATGGCGAACGAAACGATATGTACAGAGGTTCAATTGGTGAAGTCACAAAAGTGTACAGAAGCTCAGTGTATAGATTAGTCTTTGTGGTGGGCGACAAATTCTTGTTGATCGCTGCAGAGGCGGATCAGGAGCCGCCTGCGCTTGGAGAGGTGGGATCTCTGGCATCGCGGTGGCCGCGTGGACCGGCAGGATTGCTGGAAGATCGGTGGCCTCATAGTAGGGTACGTCCGGAGGAGGCATCATAGGCGGCGGGGCACGCCGGTCAGGTAGCGGGCGTGGAACTCTTCGCAGTGCCCATCTGTTGCGCTGTAGCAGGGAGCCATCAGCCATGCGGACAAGGAATGATCTTGGGGTCACTTGTTTGAGCACATCAGCTGTGGCTGACCAGCCGCCCTCAGGCAACTGGACGCGAACATGATCAGTTAGGGCCAGCTCGGGCAGATCCGTGGCATGGGCATCGTACGTGGCTTTCTGTTGGGCCCGTGACTGCTGCATTTTCTGTAGGACCGTGAGGTGGTCAAGGTCGGGAACGTGGATGGTTGGAACTGTGGTCCTCAGAGTGCGATTCATGACCATCTGGGCTGGAATCAATCCAGTGGACAGTGGGGTTGCCCTGTATGCCAGCATCGCCAGGTTAAAATTGGAGCCTGAATCTGCAGCTTTGCACAGCAGCCACTTTACAATCTGGACCCCTTTTTCAGCCTTCCCATTTGACTGCGGGTAGTGGGGACTGGAGATAACGTGACGGAAGTTGTGGGACTGTGTGTAGTCAGACCGTTCCTGGCTGTAAAAGCAAGGACCGTTGTCGCTCATTACCGTGAGCGGTATCCCATGCCTGGCGACCGTTTCTTTGCAGGCTTTGATTACCGCCTTCAACGTGAGGTCGGACAGTTTCACTACTTCTGGGTAACTGGAGAAGTAGTCGACCAGGAGTGTGTAGTCACGCCCCTTGGCGTGGAAAAGGTCTACACCGACTTTGGACCACGGAGAGGTCACAATCTCATGCTGCTGCAACGTTTCTTTGGGTTGAGCTGGCTGAAGGTTCTGACAGGTAGGGCAATTGAGGACTGTCAGCAATGTCCTGGCTGATGCCCGGCCAATAGACCACCTCCCGAGCTCTGTGTCGGCATTTCTCGATCCCAAGGTGACCCTCAGGGAGTTGGCCCAGCACCATAGCACGCATACCCTGAGGAATTATGATTCTGTCGAGTTTCAGAAGGATTCCCTCCACCACCGTCAGGTCGTCTTTTACGTTATAGAACTGGGGACATTGTCCCTTCTGCCAGCCATTGCTGAGGTGCTGCATCACACGCTGCAGCAGAGGATCCTTGGCTGTCTCCTCACGGATTTGGATCACCCGTTCGTCGGAGGCCAGGAGGTTCGAGGCACACAACTGCACTTGGGCTTCTATGTGAAGTCATTTGTTCATGCGGTGTGGTAATGGACCTGGACAGGGCATCTGCAACGATCAGCTCTTTACCTGGCGTGTAGACCAGTTCGAAGTTGGAGTGGCGTAGCTTTAGAAGAATACGCTGTAACCGAGGTGTCATGTCATTTAAATCCTTCTGGATTATGTGGTCTAGAGGCCTGTGGTCCGTCTCTACCGTGAATTTCGGCAGGCCATAAACATAGTCGTGGAACTTGACTATCCCTGTTAGGAGGCCCAGACACTCCTCTTTTTTTAAAAAAATATATTTTATTGAAAATTTTTCGATCACAATTTTTTCCCCTTACACATCAAACATAAGAAAAAGAAAATTTAACAGTGCACAAATGGCTAACCAACATGGTAAACTAATCATTTAACATAAAATAAAACTTTCCACCCCCCCCCCCTCCCCCCCTCCCCCCTGGGTTGCTGCTGCTGGTCATCTGTCTTCCCTCTAACGTTCCCCGAGGTAGTCGAGGAATGGCTGCCACCGCCTGGTGAACCCTTGAGCCGATCCTCTCAGCGCAAACTTCATCCGTTCCAGTTTTATGAACCCCGCCATATCGTTTATCCAGGCCTCCAGTCCGGGGGGTTTCGCTTCCTTCCACATGAGTAAAATCCTTCGCCGGGCTACTAGGGACGCAAAGGCCACAACATCGGCCTCTTTCGCCTCCTGCACTCCCGGCTCATCCGCAACTCCAAATAAAGCTAGCTCCCAGCCTGGTTTGACCCGGACCTTCACCACCTTCGAAATCACTCCCGTCACTCCCTTCCAATACCCCTCCAGTGCGGGCACGACCAAAACATATGTGCGTGGTTTGCCGGGTTTCCGTCGCACCTGCCACACTTGTCCTCCACTCCGAAGAACCTGCTCAATCTTTCTCCCGTTATGTGTGCTCTATGTAGCACCTTGAATTGAATCAGGCTAAGCCTGGCGCACGAGGAAGAGGAATTTACCCTGCTTAGGGCATCAGCCCACATACCCTCCTCTATCTCCTCCCCGAGCTCTTCTTCCCACTTTCCTTTTAGTTCACCCACCAGCTCCTCCCCCTCTTCCCTCATCTCTCGGTATATCTCTGACACCTTGCTCTCCCCGACCCACACCCCCGAAAGCACTCTGTCCTGGATCCCCTGTGTCGGGAGCAGTGGAAATTCCCTCACCTGTTGTCTTGTGAACGCCCTCACCTGCATATACGTAAGGAAGTTTCCCCGGGGCAACTTATACTTTTCCTCCAATGCTCCCAAGCTCGCAAACGTCCCATCTATAAATAAATCTCCCACCCTCCTAATTCCCAACTGGTGCCAGCTCTGGAATCCTCCATCCATCCTTCCTGGGGCAAACCTGTGGTTGTTCCCGATTGGGGACCCCACCAGGGCTCCCCGCGCACCTCTCTGTCGCCTCCATTGTCCCCAGATATTCAATGTTGCTGCCACCACTGGGTTCGTGGTAAACTTTTTTGGTGAGAGCGGTAGCGGCGCCGTCACCAGCGCCTCTAGGCTCGTCCCTTTACAGGACTTTCTCTCCAGTCTTTTCCACGCCGCTCCCTCTCCCTCCATCATCCATTTACGAATCATCGCCACATTGGCGGCCCAATAGTAGTTGCCCAAATTCGGTAGCGCCAATCCTCCTCTGTCTCTGCTACGTTGTAGGAACCCCCTCCTTACCCTCGGGACTTTCCCTGCCCACACGAAGCTCGTGATGCTCCTGTCTATTTTTTAAAAAAAGGTCTTAGCGATTAGTATAGGGAGACATTGAAATACAAATAAGAACCTCGGGAGGACCATCATCTTAATTGCTTGCACTCTGCCCGCCAACGACAGTGGCTGCATGTCCCACCTCTTGAAGTCCTCCTCCATTTGTTCTACCAATCGTGTCAGATTAAGTCTGTGCAAGGTTCCCCAGCTCCTAGCAATCTGAATCCCCAGGTATCGGAAGTTTCTTTCCACTTTCCTTAGAGGCAGGCCTTCTATCTCTCTACTCTGGTCCCCAGGGTGTATCGCGAAAAGTTCACTCTTCCCCATGTTAAGCCTATATCCCGAGAAATCTCCGAACTCCCTCAATATCTGCATGACCTCTGTCATCCCCCCCACTGGGTCCGTCACATACAACAGTAGGTCATCTGCGTATAGCGACACTCGGTGTTCTTCTCCCCCTCTAATCTCCCCTCTCCATTTCCTGGAGTCTCTCAACGCCATGGCCAGAGGTTCAATTGCCAACACGAACAACAATGGAGATAGCGGGCATCCCTGTCTTGTTCCCCTATATAGTCGGAAATACTCCGATCTTTGCCGACCCGTGACCACACTTGCCGTTGGGGCCCCATAAAGGAGTTTGACCCAGCTAATAAACCCGTTCCCGAACCCAAACCTCCTTAGCTCCTCCCATAAGTACTCCCACTCCACCCTGTCAAATGCCTTCTCTGCATCCATTGCCGCCACTATCTCTGCCTCCCCCTCTACTGGGGGCATCATTATCACCCCTAATAGTCGTCGCACGTTGACATTCAGTTGTCTCCCCTTTACGAACCCTGTCAGGTCTTCGTGCACCACCCCCAGGACACAGTCCTCTATCCTCGATGCCAGTACCTTTGCCAGCAATTTGGCGTCCCCATTCAATAATGAAATAGGTCTATAGGACCCGCACTGCAACGGATCTTTATCCCGCTTCAAAATTAGCGATATCGTCGCCTCCGACATTGTCGGGGGTAGAGTCCCTTCTTCCCTGGCCTCATTAAACGTCCTCACCAACAGCGGGGCCAACAAGTCCACGTATTTTCTATAAAATTCCACCGGGAACCCGTCTGGTCCCGGAGCCTTCCCTGCTTGCATATTCCCCAGCCCCTTAATAACCTCGCCCACCCCAATCGTGCCCCCAGGCCTTCCACCTCCTGCTCCTCCAACCTCGGGAACCTCAATTGATCCAGGAACTGCCACATCTCCTCCTTTCCCTCCGGGGGTTGGGACCTATACAGCCCTTCATAAAAGGTCTTGAACACCTTGTTTATCTTCCCTGCTCTCCGCACCGTAGCTCCCTTTTCGTCTCTAATTCCCCCTATCTCCCTCGCCGCTGTCCTCTTTCGCAGCTGATGGGCCAGCAGGCGACTAGCCTTTTCCCCATATTCATACCTCCTCCCCTGTGCCTTCCTCCACAGCACCTCCGCCCTTCTGGTGGTCAAAAGGTCGAACTCCGTCTGGAGTCGTCGTCTCTCCCTGTACAGTCCCTCCTCCGGGGTCTCCGCAAATTCCCTGTCCACCCTTAAAATCTCCCCCAGTAATCTTTCCCTTTCCTTGGCCACTGTTTTCCCTTTGTGGGCGCTAATGGAGATCAGCTCTCCTCTGACCACCGCTTTTAGTGCTTCCCATACCACTCCCACTCGGACCTCCCCATCGTCATTAGCCTCCAGGTACCTCTCAATACATCCCCGCACTCTTCCACACACTCCCTCATCTGCCATCAATCCCACATCTAATCGCCAGATTGCTCGCTGCTCCCTTTCCTCTCCTAGTTCCAGGTCCACCCAGTGTGGGGCATGATCCGAAACCGCTATGGCTGAATACTCAGCTTCTTCCACCCAAGATCAACGACCTTCCCAGAACAAAAAAATCTATCCGGGAGTACACTTTCTGAACATGGGAGAAGAAGGAGAATTCCCTGGCCCTCGGTCTAAGAAATCGCCATGGATCCACTCCCCCCATTTGGTCCATAAACCCCTTGAGCACCTTGGCCGCTGCCGGCCTTCTTCCGGTCTTCGATCTGGATCTATCTAACCCTGGGTCCAGCACGGTGTTGAAGTCCCCTCCCAATATCAAGTTTCCTACCTCCAGGTCCGGTATACGACCCAACATCCGTCTCATAAATCCCGCATCGTCCCAATTCGGGGCATATACGTTAACCAGTACGACCTCCATTCCCTCCAGCCTGCCACTCACCATTACATATCTACCTCCGCTATCTGCTACAATGCTCCTTGCTTCAAATGCTACCCGTTTCCCCACCAATATGGCCACCCCCCTATTCTTTGCATCTAGCCCTGAGTGGAACACCTGTCCCACCCATCCTTTCCTTAACCTAACTTGGTCCGCCACCTTCAGCTGCGTCTCCTGGAGCATAGCCACGTCTGCCCTTAGTCCTTTCAAGTGCGCGAGCACTCGGGCCCTTTTAATCGGTCCATTCAGGCCTCTCACGTTCCACGTGATCAGCCTCACTAGGGGGCTACCTGCCCCCTTCCCGTGTCGACTAGCCATCACCTTCTCCAGGCCAGTCCCGCATCCCGCTTCCGCGCTCCCACTCGCTCTCCAGGCGTCGCATTCCATCCCCGTCCACCCACTCTTTAGCCATTTCCTCTTTGATTTCTGCAGCAGCAACCCAGTTATCCCCCCCCTCCCCCTCCCCCCGCTAGATCCCCCTCTAGCGTGATTGCTCCCCCCATATTACTTCCGCAAGTCAGCTGACTTCAACTGACCCCGGCTACTCCTGCTCCCTCCTTGACCCCCCCGTGTGGGGAACTCCAATCTACCTTGCGCCTGTCTTCCCGCCATTATCTTTCTGGCGCGGGGACACCCCTATATCTGACCCGCCTCTTGTGGCGCAGCTCCCTTTCCCCTCCCACTCCTATTCCTCATTCTCCGCCTATGTCCCTTCTTCCCCCACCGGCGCCCACATTTCTTAGTATCTCCCCCCTTCCCAATTTACTTCTCTATTTACATCGACAATAACATTCCCTACAGTATCAGTCCCTCAGTTTTGATCCAATTTCTCATCTTTAATAAAGGTCCATGCTTCCGCTGTTTTGAAATAATGATGTCTCTCCTGGTACGTGACCCATAGTCGTGCCGGCTGCAGCATCCCGAACTTCACCTTCTTTTTGTGTAACACCTCCTTGGCTCGGTTAAGACTCGCCCTCCTTCTCGCCACCTCCGCAGTCCAATCCTGGTACACCCGTACCACTGCATTCTCCCATCTGCTACTCCGTACCTTTTTAGCCCATCTCAGGACCTCTTCTCTATCTTTAGGGCGGTGAAATCGCACGATTGTCGCCCTAGGTGGTTCTCCCGCTTTTGGTCTTCTCGCCGGGATCCGATGGGCCCCCTCCACCTCTAAGGGGCCCGCAGGGGCCTCAGCTTCCATCAACGAGCTTAGCATCGTGCTTACATAAGCTCCGCAATCCGCTCCTTCCACTCCCTCAGGGAGACCCAGTATCCGAAGGTTCTTCCTTCGCGCTCTGTTTTCTAGGGCCTCAATCCTTTCAATACACTTTTTGTGGAGCGCCTCGTGCATCTGTGTTTTGACCGCCAGGCCCAGGATCTCGTCTTCATTATCCGTCACCTTCTGCTCCACCACGCGGAGCTCTGTCTCCTGGGTCCTTTGTGCCTCCTTCAGCCCCTCAATTGCCTGTAGCATCGGGGTCAGCACCTCCCTCTTTAGTAGCTCCACACACCGTCTCAAGAATTCGTCTTGCTCGGGCCCCCATGTCGCCTGGGCTTTCTCCGCCGCCATCTTGTGTCTTCTCCCTTTCTGTCCCTATCGTCGAGGATTCCTCGCGCTGCAGCCGCCGCCGCCGATATTTTCCTCTTTCGTTGGGGGGGACGACTCCCTATTCACTCACCCCACACCGGGTTTCGTCGCGCGAAAATTTCCCGTTGGGGTTCTTAAAAGAGCCCGAAGGTCCGTTGGAGCTGGAGCCGCCGAAACGTGCGGCTTAGCTGGTCATCGCCGCAACTGGAAGTCCTCCCAGACACTCCTTCTCAATCTGGGCGTACCGTTGCTCAGTTGGCGTCATGGCCCTGGAGGCATACGCCACTGGAGCCCAGGACGCGGAGTCACCCCGCTGAAGGAGCACCGTCCCAATACCGTCCTGGCTTGCATCAGTTGATATCTTGGTTTCCTTGGTTGGGTCGAAGAACGCTAGGACCGGGGCTGTCGTGAGTTTTGCTTTCAGCTCGCGCCATTCCGCTTCATGCGTGGGCAGCCACTGGAATTCCATCGACTATTTGATGAGGTGGCGGAGGGCCGTGGTGTGGGATGCCATATTGGGAATGAATTTCCCGAGGAAGTTGACCATTCCAAGAAAGCGGAGGACCGCCTTATTGTCCTCCGGGGTCTTCATGGCGTTGATCGCCGAGACCTTGTCGGCGTCTGGCCGTATGCCCTGCTGCGAGATGTGGTCACCTATGAATTTGATCTCCGATTGACCAAATGAGCACTTGGCCCTGTTGAGCTGAAGACCATGTTCATGGATCCTTGGGAATACCTTTTTGAGGCAAGCGATGTGTTCCTGGGGCATTGTGGACCAGATAATGACATCGTCAACGTACACTCGCACCCCCTCGATGCCCTCCATCATCTGTTCCATGATGTGATGAAATACTTTGGAGGAAGATATGATGCCAAAAGGCCCGGTTGTAGCAGTAACGACCAAACGGGGTGTTGAACGTGCACAGCTTGCGACTGGACGCGTCCAGTCGTATTTGCCAAAAACCCTTGGAGGCGTCGAGCTTAGTAAAGAATTTGGCTTGCGCCACCTCAATAGTCAACTCTTCTCATTTTGGTATCCGATAATGCTCATGATGTTGCGGTTTAGATCCTTCAGGTCCATGCAAATGCGAATCTCCCCTGATGGCTTCTTGCCACAGACCATGGAGCTGACCCAGTCTGTGGGCTCTGTAACCTTTGATATGATGTCCTGGTCTTGGACGTCCTGTAATTGCTTCTTCAGACGATCCTTGAGGGGTGCCGGCACCCTGCGAGGTGCATGAATTACAGGGGAGGCGTTCGGCTTGAGCAGGATTTTGTATTGGTATGGGAGCCTGCCCATTCTGTCGAATACGCCGTGGTACTGCGTGATGATGTCATCTACGTCGGCTTGCAAGTTTCTATCGGGCGAGGCCGTCGCCGGTGGTGATGACATGGTGTGGTCACATTGAACAAGGTTCAGGAGCTTGCAGGCACGAGCACCGAGCAGAGATGCTCTGTCAGGCCCGACGATTTCAAACCGCAGCGTCGCTTTGATCGCCTTATTGGATACCCCCAGTTGACACGAGCCACTGGCAGCTATGGCGTTGCCATTGTAGTCAAGGAGCTGGCAGGCCGGTGGAAGAATGCTTGGTTTGGCGCGGATGGTGTCGAGGTCGGATTTCGAGATGAGGTTCGCTGATGCGCCGGTGTCCAGTTTAAATCGGATGCGAGCCTTGTTCACTGTGGACAGCAGACCACTCATCGTCGGGATCCACACTGAGGATCGAGAGGCGTTGCGTGGGTGTGGTGGAAGGCAGCGCATGTGTAGTTATGATGCCCACCCGGTATGGGGACTTGAGGCACTCAGCATCAGGGTCCGTTGGCTGTCGGGATCGTAATCTGGCATGCCTTGTTGTATTGAGCAGACACTTCTGCGCCTCAGCTGGGATCGCTGGCTGCTGAGCGGTGGAGCAGATCTGCAAAGGGCTGCGTAATGGCCAAGCTTGCCACACTGTAGACACCGGCATCCTTTTGCCGGACATTGCTGCTTTAAATGGGCCGAACCACAATTCGGACACGTCATGACGCCGACGTCAGCGCGTTCCGTGAGCCATCGCGCATGCGCAGTGCGGTCGGTCGACGTACACACCTGCGCAGTCGGGTTGTCGGGCTCGTCGTCTACGCGGTCATGGCACGCATGCGCAGGGACCCGGGAAAAGCACGCGAAACAGCCACTCTCCTCGACGCTCAGGCCCTGCATTTGTGCAATGGCCTGCACCCGTTCCGCCTCGTGGGAGGCCAGCTTCGCAGTTTCTGCCGCCCTGATGTGGGAGTAACGATTCTTAGCATGCTCATGGACAACGCACGTCTCGATAGCGACAGAGAGGGTCAACTGTTTGACTTTCAGGAGCTGCTGCCAAAGGGAGTCGGAGTGGACCCCGAAAACGATCTGACCCCGGATCATGGAATCAGCCGTCAAGTCATAGTTACATGACTGCACTAGGATGCGGAGAAGGGGGACAAAGGACTGAAAAGGTTCATCCTTACCCTGAAGCCTCTGCTGGAAAACGTACCGTTCAAAGCTCAATGTCGCTTTCTAACTTCAGCAGGACTGTTTTGAATTTTGTATTGTCTTCGCCGTCAGCGAACGTGAGGGAGTTGTAGATGTGGATGGCATGGTCCCTCGCGGTGGAGAGAAATAGCGTGATCTTCCTGGCATCCGATGCTGCTTCGAGGTCGGAGGCCTCGATGTACCAGAGGAACTTTTGCTTGAAGAGCTTCCAATTTGCGGCGAGGTTGCCGGAGATGCGGAGCTGCGGAGGAGGCTGGATGTTTTCCATGTCACCGGATGGCTGCTTGCTGGTCAATGCTGATTCACTCGAGGTAGGTCCGTCAATTTTCAGTATCACTCCGTAGTACCATGATGTGTTAGGCAGACCGGTTCGATGTGGACTGCACTTGATGCAGCGATGCGAGAAACAGACCTCTAACACTGAAGAAGATCCAACACGGATTTATTGAACGACAGAACTAACATACATATTTAACTGTGGGTCGACACTATACTGAACTGACTGGTGACCTTGTACTAGCCTGACCAGACTTACTAGCTATCGCATGGCGTTTGCACTGTGCTAGCTCGTGGACTCCGACTGTCTCAGTGGCTGGGTCCAGAGAGAGCGGGAAACCTAGTGCCCTCTGGCTTTATAGTGGTGGTGTCCTGTCTGGTGATTGGCTGCACTGTGCTGTGTGCTTACTGGTCATCTTGTGTGTCAATCACTGCCTGTCTGCACGAGGGGCTGGTTTAGCACAGGGCTAAATAGCTGGCTTTTAAAGTAGACCAAGGCAGGCCAGCAGCACGGTTCAATTCCCGTACCGGCCTCCCTGAACAGGCGCCGGAATGTGGCGACTAGGGGCTTTTCACAGTAACTTAATTTGAAGCCTACTTGTGACAATAAGCGATTTTCATTTCATTTTATTTGATTATACACATGCGTGGATATTATGACACCGTCGACAGGTGAGCTGGGGCCCTCAGACCCCAGACCCCCCAGAGGGCGCCCACCAGAGATTTCGAAGGCCATGGGACGAGATAAGCATCTGGCCTCCTCCACCTCAGATGTGCAGCCTGGGGAGACACCTAGATGTAATGGTAGAGCTAGGAGGACCAGGCACGTCGAGGATCACTGAGGGCACCAGGGGAGGGGGGTGGGGGGGGGGGGGTAGGTAGGGGCTGAGGGGGGTGTGGAGGGTGGGGGTTGGGGTGTGGGGGGCAGCACCATCGGGAGAGTGGGAACCTATATTGAATAATAAACACCCTTGTGCACAACCTTTTTTTGTAAAATATTTTTATTCTCCATTTTCACATTTTCTTCAGAGCTTACACCCCACCAACAAGCAGTAAACGGTAACAAATACAAAGTCAATCCCCTTATCAACAACAACGCTCCCATCCTCCCACCACCCCAAACAACGCCCCACCTGTCAATATTAGCATCAAATAAAACAAACCCTCCCACGGTGGGAAAAACAAAGGAAAAAAAAAGAAAAAGGAATCAGGAATCGCCTATGGTCACCATTGACCTACAGAGTCCACCCCCCCTCCCCCTAACATTCAATACCTTCCGCATCTCCTTTCCCATAGAGGTAAGTTGATCACTGTACTGCAATAATGTCTCTTCCATTTCCTTCAGCGCCTCACCTTGCTCCCGCACACTGCGCTAAATACCGCCGCCCTCACCAGGGCAATCGCCTCCTCCACCAGCACTTTCAATACCGCTCCCATCTATCTTGTGCACAACCTTGTATGTCACTTTCTACCTCAATGCACCACTGCATGCAAATGATGGATGTGGGCGAACAGCCAGGTCAGACTATGACATAGATTGAGGAGCACCAACACCCATCATCTGTGGGTTATCAGCACCCCCTCTGCCATCGACAGTGACCCGCTGACAGTGACAACACAGTCCCAGCACCCTGGAGTGATGTGACACATACCGTGGGAGGGTGGGAAATGGGGGTGGTGGATGGGTAAGGTTGCGCTGACCAACCAGGCCACGTCCTAGGTGAAGCGGGCGAATATGAGGGCATCACCGCTGCCGCCTGCCCTGCAGTGTCCGGCTGGGCCTCAGGTACCTCCTCGACCTCGTCCCCCCCAGCCTTTCCTGGTTCGGGGCCTCCTCATTATCCTTGTCCTTGTTCTCCTTCTCTTCCACCTCGGAGGTGGACACATGTTCCTCGTCACCAACCTCCAACCCGTCGCCCGCTGCTGTGCGAGGTTGTGGAGGGCACAGCAGACCACAACAAAGCGGGTGACCCTCCGGCAGTGTACTGGAGTGCACCTCCGGAGCATTCGAGGCATTAGTACCGCATCTTGAGGAGTCCGACGCACCACTCAATGACAGCCCTGGCGGCCACATGGGCCTCATTGTACCGGGTCTCTGCTTCGATCTCCAGCCTCCGTACCTGCATCAATAGCCAGATCCTCAGCGGATACATCTTATTCCCCCAAGAGCCAGCCATCCATCCTGGGGTGCTCCTCAAAGAGAGCAGGGATGACTGCCCCAGGATGTAGCTGTCAAGCTCACTCCCCGGGAAGCGGGTACACAAAGCATCTTCACCTGGTGGTCACACACGAGCTGTATGTTGAGGGAGTGCAACCCCTTTCGGTTAACATAGTGCATCCCAGATGGCCCGGTGAGTGCATGTGCATGGCATCTATGACCCCCCTGGACCTGGAGCATCTGGGTGATGGCGGAGAATCCTACAGCTCAGCACCTTGCTGAGCCCGGTGTAGTTTTCCGCCCAGGCATAAAGGGCACTCATGACCTGCCGGATGCACTTGTTTTAGAACATAAGAACATAAGAACTAGAAGCAGGAGTAGGCCATCTGGCCCCTCGAGCCTGCTCCGTCATTCAATGAGATCATGGCTGATCTTTTGTGGACTCAGCACCACTTTCCGGCCCGAACACCATAACCCTTAATCCCTTTATTCTTCAAAAAACTATCTATCTTTATCTTAAAAACATTTCATGAAGGAGCCTCTACTGCTTCACTGGGCAAGGAATTCCATAGATTCACAACCCTTTGGGTGAAGAAGTTCCTCCTAAACTCAGTCCTAAATCTACTTCCCCTTATTTTGAGGCTATGCCCCCTAGTTCTGCTTTCACCCGCCAGTGGAAACAACCTGCCCGCATCTATCCTATCTATTCCCTTCATAATCTTATATGTTTCTATAAGATCCCCCCTCATCCTTCTAAATTCCAACGAGTACAGTCCCAGTCTACTCAACCTCTCCTCTTAATCCAACCCCTTCAGCTCTGGGATTAACCTAGTGAATCTCCTCTGCACACACTCCAGTGCCAGTACGTCCTTTCTCAAGTAAGGAGACCAAAACTGAACACAATACTCCAGGTGTGGCCTCACTAACACCTTATACAATTGCAGCATAACCTCCCTAGTCTTAAACTCCATCCCTCTAGCAATGAAGGACAAAATTCCATTTGCCTTCTTAATCACCTATTGCACCTGTAAACCAACTTTTTGTGACTCATGCACTAGCACACCCAGGTCTCTCTGCACAGCAGCATTTAATATTTTATCATTTAAATAATAATCCCTTTTGCTGTTATTCCTACCAAAATGGATAACCTCACATTTGTCAACATTGTATTCCATCTGCCAGACCCTAGCCCATTCACTTAGTCTATCCAAATCCCTCTGCAGACTTCCAGTATCCTCTGCACTTATTGCTTTACCACTTATCTTAGTGTCGTCTGCAAACTTGGACACATTGCCCTTGGTCCCCAACTCCAAATCATCTATGTAAATTGTGAACTGTTGTGGGCCCAACACTGATCCCTGAGGGACACCACTAGCTACTGATTGCCAACCAGAGAAACACCCATTAATCCCCACTCTTTGCTTTCTATTAATTAACCAATCCTCTATCCATGCTACTACTGTCCCCTTAATGCCATGCATCTTTATCTTATGCAGCAACCTTGTATGTGGCACCTTGTCAAAGGCTTTCTGGAAATCCAGATATACCACATCCATTGGCTCCCCGTTATCTACCGCACTGGTAATGTCCTCAAAAAATTCCATTAAATTAGTTAGGCACGACCTGCCCTTTATGAACCCATGCTGCATCTGCCCAATGGGACAATTTCCATCCAGATGCCTCACTACTTCTTCCTTGATGATAGATTCCAGCATCTTCCCTACTACCGAAGTTAAGCTCTCTGGCCTATAATTACCCACTTTCTGCCTACCTCCTTTTTTAAACAGTGGTGTCACGTTTGCTAATTTCCAATCCACCGGGACCACCCCAGAGTCTAGTGAATTTTGGTAAATTATCACTAGTGCATTTGCAATTTCCCTAGCCATCTCTTTTAGCACTCTGGGATGCATTCCATCAGGTCCAGGAGACTTGTGTACCTTTAGCCCCATTTGCTTGCCCTTCACTACCTCCTTGGTGATAACAATCCTCTCAAGTTCCTCACCTGTCATAGCCTCATTTCCATCAGTCACTGGCATGTTATTTGTGTCTTCCACTGTGAAGACCGACCCAAAAAACCTGTTCAGTTCCTCAGCCATTTCCTCATCTCCCATTATTAAATCTCCCTTCTCATCCTCTAAAGGACCAATATTTACCTTAGCCACTCTTTTTGGTTTTATGTATTTGTAGAAAAGTTTACTATCTGTTTTTATATTCTGAGCAAGTTTACTCTCATAATCTATCTTACTTTTCTTTATAGCTTTTTTAGTAGCTTTCTGTTGCCCCCTAAAGATTTCCCAGTCCTCTATGTATGTTTTTTCCTTCAATTTGATACTCTCCCTTATTTCCTTAGATATCCACGGTCGATTTTCCCTCTTTTTACCGTACTTCCTTTTCGTTGGTATAAAGCTTTGCTGAGCACTGTGAAAAATCACTTGGAAGGTTCTCCACTGTTCCTCAACTGTTTCACCATAAAGTCTTTGCTTAGCTACCCAGTCTACCTTAGCTATTTCTTCTCTCATCCCATTGCAATCTCCTTTGTTTAAGCACAAAACACGAGTGCTTGATTTTACAATCTCACCCTCCATCTGTATTTTAATTTCCACCATATTGTGATCGCTCCTTCAGAGAGTTTTGTTTAAATAACCTTTATTATCACAAGTAGGCTTACATTAACACTGCAATGAAGTTACTGTGAAAAGCCCCTAGCCACCACATTCCAGCGCCTGTTCGGCTACGCAAAGGGAGAATTCAGAATGTCCAATTCACCTAACAACACGTCTTTCGGGACTTGTGGGAGGAAACAAGAGCACCCGGAGGAAACCCACGCAGACAAGGGGAGAACATGCAGACTCTGCACAGACAGTGACCCAAGCCAGAAATCAAAATTGGGACCCTGGCACTGTGAAGCAACAGTGCCACCCACTGTGCCACATTGCTGCCCATGGCCTGTGGGCTGTGGCCTGCAAAATGCCACACAGGTCCCTGCTAAGCACTGGAATGATCCCGTGGCATAAAGGTTCAGGGCTGCAGTGACCTTGATGGCCACCGGGAGCGGGTGTCCTCCTCCTCCACGTGGTGCCAAGTCTGCCAGGACATTGCACAGGTGTCGTACTGTCTCCTTGTTGACCAGCGACGCCTTTACATGCTGGGCCATTGCGTGACTCCCCCTCTGGGTCCCTCCGTGGCCTGATGGGCGGCCAGGTCCTCAGGGTGTGGGGCGGGTCCGGCACATGGGCCGCTGCCTCGAGCATCTGCAGTCGCTGTTGCTGCCGCCTTCTCCGGCGTCTGGCTGCATTGCAGAGCACCAGCACCACTAAGGCAACCTCTGTGTCCAACATCCCTGTCACAGCGTTCAATACCTGTAAGACATTGGACAAGGGTGTTAGACTGACAAACAGCAGTGGCTCCCAGTCCAGGATCCTCTATTCCGCCACTAATCCCCCCCACCCCCCTACCCGGAGCGCTCTGCCCACATACTCCCAGGTGCAGGGGACCCTCCTCACCAGGCCCCAGACCCTATACCCCGGCCACCCACTCACAACGACAACCGGACCGGGCGCTGGCCCCCTCCCCGTGGCAGTCACCCACCCTCCAGCTGTGGGCATGTCCCCTCCCCAAAGCTGTATCCCATCCCTGTGTGTTCGGATGTTGGCTGCTGCATGTGTGGTGTTGCCTCCCGCAGTGTTCAGGTACACTGTCCAGGCCTCGTGGTCTGATTGGGGTGCTAGGCAATGACTCCCACATGCCACATGGCCTGGCCACCCACAGGAATCCACTGAGTTGTGTGAAGTGCTCACTTAACCACAATTGCCAACTCCCGAGAGGCTGTAGCCTACAGCTGCACGGCCAGAGGCCTCGGCGGTTGGTGGGGGTTACGGGTGGTCGTTGGGGCAGACGGGCTAGACAAGGGTTGCTCCCAGAATGGGTATACACTATCCAGGGGTTGGCATGGTGGTGCCGCGAGCGGTTGCCCCCGCCCCAGCGACCCCCCACCCTCCCATAGCAGCCCCACCCTGCAGAGGGTCCCCCCACCCTCAGCCGAGGGTTCGCCACCGCCTGCCGAGCATAAGGGCGGCAAGCCCAGCGCCTCTGGGCTCTTTGTCTGTGAGCAAAGATGACTACTGACCTCCTCGACCCCCTCCACATATGCCCTCCTTCAGGTTCATTTTTTCAAAAGGAGTACTAATCGGCACCAACGTCATCACTTGCTGAGGAGGCCGCTGAATGATGTGAAGCTATTGCATAAGGGGTGGTTAATTGTATGGAAATGGGGCTTAAGTGGTGATAATTATTTTCTCGCCAAGCTACGGTGAGATCCTGATATCGCCTAGGGGAGCAGGCTGGTCGCATCACAAACTGTTTGGCGCCTGGCGTGGATATCGTTTCTGGCCTCTCCCGCTATTCACCGGCCTCGTTTTATTTGAACGAGAATGTTTTTAGTGTAACTGGTCATGAAGAGGAGAAAAGTTTTATTTGTGCCATTTTTCTGGATCATTCAGTCTGACATATCGTGATTCCACAGTATTGCTCTGGATTAAAGTAGGCTCCAGGTCATTTGCAGTTTTGAAACCTTCTTCCCCTTTTTCCATGAATTTTCTGATCTTCCTCTCCTGAAGGTACTGGTTCCTTGCTGGGTATACCACTTAGTCTTCCCCCACCAGTATCTCCATCTCACCCAGCCATGCAAGTGGCGTGTGCAGTAGCCGTCAGATGCCCCCAGAGGAAACCTTGACGCAAAGTAGCACTGTGACTATAAGAGAACACAAAAAAATAAGAGCAAGAGTTAGCCATTTAGCCAACTAGCTGTGCCCCAACCAAATTGTTCCAGCACAGCTGCAACATTGGCATCTACCTGGCAACATGGAAAATTACCCAGGAATGCCATGTCAACAAAAAACTGGTGGTGAGCACTTTCTTGAACAGCTGAAGTCCACATGGTGTAGGTACAGCCACAATACCATTAGGAGGGCAGTTCCAGGATTTTGAGCCAGTGACAATGAAGAAACGGTGTTATAATTACAAGTCAGGATGGTGTATGGTTTGGACGGTAACTTCCAGGTGGTTGTCTCCCCATGCACCTGCTGCCTTTGTCTGTAGAGGTTGTGGGTTTGGAACATGCTGTCGAAGGAGCCTCGGTGAGATGCTGCAATGCATCATGTAGATGGTACACACTGTTGCCACTGTGCATTGGTGCAGAGGGAACGGATGTTGAAGGTGGTGGATGGGGTGCCAATCGAGTGGACTGCTTTGTCTTGGACGGCATTGGACCTCTTGAGTATTGCTGGAGCTGCACTGATCTAGGCAAGTGGTTAATATTCCTTGACACTCCTGATATCTGCCTTTTGGATGGTAGACAGGTTTTGGGGAGTCAGGAGGTGAGCTAATTGCTGCAGAATTCCCAGTCTCTGACTGCTCTTGTGGCCACAGTAGTTATATGGTTGTTCCGATTCAGTTTCTGGTCAGTGGTAACCCCAGGATATTGATAGTGGGGGATTCAGTGATGGTAATGCCATTGAATGTCAAGGGACAATGTTTAGATTCTCTCTTGTTGGAAATGGTCTTTGCCTCGCAATTGTGTGTCACAAATGGCACTTGCTATCAGTCCAAACCTGTTCAGGTCTTGCTGCATATCAATACAGACTGCTTCCAGAACACTAAAAATAGGACCAGGAGTAGACCATATGCCCCATTGAACCTACTCCATCATTCACAACGATTGTGGCTAATTCCATTTTCCCACCCACTCCCCATATCTCTTAATTTCCTGAGAGATTAAAAATCTGTTTGTCCCAGCTTTAGATATATTCAATGATGGAGCATCCACAAACTTCTGGGGTACAGAATTCCAAAGATTAACAACCCGTCGAGTGAAGTAATTTCTCCTCATCTCAGTCCTAAATGATTGGCTCTTTATCCTGAGACTGTGCCCCTGTTTCTTAGAGATCCAGCTGGTGGAAACAATGTCTCAGCATCTGCCCTATAAATCTTCCACATGAATTTTCTAGGTTTCAAAGAGATTGCCTCTCATTCTTAAACTCCAGAGAGCATGATCCCAGTTTACTCAGCCTCTCATCATAGGGCAAGCCCCTCATCCCAGGGATCAATTTACTGAGCCATTGCTGTACCATCTTCAATGCAAGTATCTCCTTTCTTAAATGTGGGGACCATAAGAGGAAGTAGCATCTCCCTATCCCGCTCATCGGCAGGATTTACCAGTGTCGCCAAAGCCATTAGACCTTTGGCTGGCTCCCGCCACAGCAGATCAAGAAAATCCTGGCCAGTATTCCAGATGTCAAAACCCTGTACATCTGCAGCAAGACCTCTTTATTCTTGTACTCCAATCGCTTCACAGTAAAGGCTAACATGCCAGATACCTTCCTTTGCTGCACCTGCATGCTTAATTTCTGCGTTCTTTGTAAAAGCACATCCTCTTTGATTATCAACATTTCAATATCTGAGGAGTCGTAAATGGCGCTGAACATTGTGCAATTGTCAGTGGACATCTCCATTTCTGACCTGATGATGAAGGAAGGTCATCGATGAAGCAGCTGAAGATGGTTGGGCCTAGGACACTATCCTGAGGAACTCCAGCAGTGATGTTTCAGGACACCCAGATTGACCTCCAATAATCACAACCATCTTCCAATGACTCCAACCATTGGTGAGCTTTCCCCCAATTCCCATTGACTCCAATTTTGCCAGGGCATCTTGATGCCATACTTGATTAAATTCTGCCTTGATGTCAAGAGCAGTCACTCTCACCTCACCTCCAAAGTTCAGCTTTCTTGTCTGTATTTGGGCCAAAGTTGTGCTGAGGTCAAGAGCTGAGTAGTCTTGGTGGATCCCAAACTGAGCATCAATGAGCAGGTTATTGCTGAGTAAGTGCTGCTTGGTAGCATTGTCGACACCCCTTCCATCACTTTACTGATGATCAGGAGTAGACCGATGGGATCCATCTGCTTTTTGTGGACTTTGCAGGCAAGCATGGGAACCTCTGTGTTGAGGTGCCTTCATGGTCTATGCAATCCTCAGCAAAGCCTACCAATCACAATGGGTCTGCCAAGGCTCCAGAACTGCCAGTCTTCTGATGGGGTTAACATAATCAAAACTCCACTCACTGGGCGCAATTCTCCACTCCCACGCCGGTTGGGAGAATCGCCTGGGCCGACAAAATTTCCCGGGACGCCGGTCCGACGCTCTCCCTCGATTCTCCCAAGTGGCGGGAACGGCCCGGTCAAGTTTCACGGGCCGCAGGCCGGAGAATCGCCAGAGACACCCAAAATGGCAATTTTCCGGCACCCCCGCTATTCTCAGGCCCGGATGGGCCAAGCGGCCAGGCCAAATCGGCGGGTCCCCCCCGGTGCCCACCGATCGTCGGGCCGTCCTCTCTGAAGGAGGACCTCCTTCCTTCCGCGGCCCCGCAAGATCCGTCCGCCATCTTCTTGCGGGGCGGTCTTAGAGAGGACGGCAACCACGCATGCACAGGTTGGCGCCGGCCAACCTGCGCATGCGCGGATGACGCCCATTATGCAGCGCCGGCCGCGTCATCTATGTGGCGCCACCTTTACGCGGGCGACAAGGCCTGGCGCGTGTAGATAACGCGGCCCCGATCCTGGCACATTGTCAGGGCCTGAATCAGTCGGGATCGGGGCCGTTTCGCGCCGTCGTGAACCTCGACGGCGTTCACGATGGCGCGGCCACTTCGGCGCGGGAGTGGAGAATCCCGCCCACTGTCTTTAATAGGAGTTAAGTGTAGAGCCGATCAATTAAAAGATCACCTCCTGGAAGATTGCTGAGTCAGTGTCAAAACCAGCAAGTGTGGGTTCAGGGTCCTTAATTGTCCCCAGGACCCCCATGTGGCCCCAACATCAAGGTCTTGAAGCACACAAGAAAATCCAGCTCATAGTATTTGCTTAACATCCCTGCCAATTCCTTGTTCCCAATATAATTCCTCCTGAATCTGTTTCTAATTTGTTTCGGACTAGACAGGGTAGATGCAGGGAAGATGTTCCCAATGGTGGGTTTGTCCAGAACCAGGGGGTCTGAGGATTCAGGGTAAACCTTTTCGGACAGAGATTATTCTCCCCTACTCGGCGGGGTGGGGGGTCCCGGCGTGATGTAGTGGCGGGAACCACTCCGGCGTCGGGCCGCCCCAAAGGTGCGGAAGTCTCCGCACCTTTAGGGGCCAAACCCTCACCTTGAGGGGCTAGGCCCGCGCCGGAGTGGTTTCCGCTACACTGGCTGGCGGGAAAGGCCTTTGGCGCCACGCCAGCTGGGGCCGAAAGGTCTTCGCCGGGCGACGCTGGTCCGCACATGCGCGGGAGCATCAGCGGCTGCTGACATCATCCCCGCACATGCGCAGGGGAGGGGGTCTCTTCCGCCTCCGCCATAGTGAAGACCATGGCGAAGCCGAAAGAAAACGAGTGCCCCCACGTCACAGGTCCGCCCGCGGATCGGTGGGCCCTGATCGGGGGCCACGCCACCGTGGGGCACACCGCGGGGCCAGATCGCCCCACTCCCAGGACCCCGGAGCTCACCCGCGCCGCCTTGTCCCGCCATTCAAAAGGTGGTTTAATCCACGCTGGCGGGACAGGCATTCCAGCAGTGGGACTTTGGCCCATCGCAGGCCGGAGAATCGGCGGGGGTGGGCCTGCCGATGGCGCGGCGTGATTCCACCCCCCGCCAAATCTCTGGTGGCGGAGACTTCGGGATACGGCGGGTGCGGAATTCACGCCAGCCTCGGGCGATTCTCTGACCCGTCGGGGGGGGGGTCGGAGAATTCCGTCCGAGGAGACATTTCATAGAATTTACAGTGCAGAAGGAGGCCATTCGGCCCATCGAGTCTGCACCGGCCCTTACAAAGAGCACCCTACTGAAGCCCATGTATCGACCCTATCCCTGTAACCCAGTAACCCCCACCGAACATTTTTCGGACACTAAGGGCAATTTATCATGGCCAATCCACCTAACCCGCACATCTTTGGACTGTGGGAGAAAACCAGAGCACCCGGAGGAAACCCACGCAGACATGGGGAGAACGTGCAGACTCCGCACAGACAGTGATCCAGCCGGGAATCGAACCTGGGACCCTGAAGCTCTGAAGCAACTGTGCTAACAACTATGCTACCGTGCTGCCCACAATTTCCCAATCGAAGATTGAGAATTCATTTCCACAGGATGTAGTTGATGCTAAAACATTGAATATATTCAAGAGGTGGCTAGATATAGTACTTGGGGAGAATGGGATCAAAGGCTATGGGGAGAAAGCAGGATTAGGCTATTGAGTTGGATGATCAGCCATGATCGTGATAAATGGCGGAGCAGGCTCAAAGGGCCGAAAGACCTCCTCCTGCTCCTATCTTCTATGTGTACATGTATAATAGGCTCACAGTGGGCGCGATTCTCCCAAAGGGAGACAAAGTCCCGACGCCGGAGTGAAAACCGGAGTGTTTCACTCCGGCGTCGGAGCACGCTCCCAGCCCCCTATTCTCCCGCCCTGGGGGGCTAGGAGCGGGATTGCATATTTTACGTGCGCTGGACCTTGGCGGCGCGTAAAAAGCGGTGCCGCGTAAATGACACGGCCGGCGTCGCGTAAATGAAGTCACCCTCGCATGCGTGGTTGCCGTCCTCCACAAGGCCGCCCCGCAAGGAGGTGGCGGATGGAACTTGCGGGGCGGTGGCCCGCCGATCGGTTGGCCCCGACCGCGGGCCAGACCCCATCGGAGGCCCCCCCCGCTGAAGGAGTTCCCACCGGCAGCGACCAGGTGTGGATGGCGCCGTCATGTCGGAGCGGCCGCTCGGCCCATCCGAGCCGGTGAATAGCAGGGGTACCAGAGAATCGCCATTGTGAGTGTCTCGGGCGATTCTCCGGCTGGCGCCGGTTGGGAGAATGGTGGGACGGCGTCGGGCCGGCGTCGCGCGATATAATGGAGCGGGCGGCGATTCTCCCAACCGGCGCGGCCTCGGAGAATCACTGTCTTTAATCTCTTCCTTTTTACATACTTATAGAAGCTTTCATAGTCTGTTTTCATGTCTCTATCTAGTTTCATCCCATATTCTCTTCTCTCTACCTTTATTAATTTCTTGCTCCTCCATTGCTGAATTCTAAAATCATTCCAATCCTTAGGTTTACTACTCCTGTGGCAACACTAAAAACTTCTCCCTTTGACCTAATAGTGCCCGTAACACATTTTATTAGCCGCGATTGGATCACTTTTCTCAAAGGGTTTTTATTGCTTAAAGGTGTGTATAATTATTGTAAATGATGAATTATTTCTTTAAAAGTATTTTCTTGTCTACCATTATATCTTTTATTGCAGTTCCCCAAACTACTTTCGCCAACCCGCGCCCCATAGCTCCGTAGTTCGTTTGTTCAGATTTGACCCTAGTTTTAGACTTAACAAAATTGCTTTCAAATTAGTATAAACTTCGATGGTATTCTGCTCGCTCTCCCTTTACAGCAAGGTCATTAATTAACCCTTTCTTTGGCAGCACAGTGGCACAGTGGCACTGCTGCCTCATGGCACCAAGGTCATTATTATTTGTGCTTCTAACTTCCTGGTTTATAATCTGCACACATTGAAAATACTGTTAGGGGGCTCATAAACATCTCTGGCCAAAGTGTTCTGCCTCTCACTCTTTGTTAGCTGCACCTAAACTGATTTTTTTGAGCTAATATTATCCTTCTCTACAGTCCTAATCCAATCGTTTTTCTCAAGGCTCCTTTCCCATTTTACCTATCTATCTCTTCTAAAAATCAAGTATCTTGTATTATTTAGTTCCTTGTATAGGTCCTTCTCCAATCACATCTCCATCATGCTTGTTAGAACAAATCGTTCATTTCTATCTGTACTCTTAATTCATTTTTATTGCAAATTCTTCTCCATTCAGATATTATGCCTTTCACTTTTTTCTATTTTCCCCATGTAACTTCTGCGACTAGTGCGCTATTGCCTTTGTTTCTTCTGTTCTTTCCTGACACACTTTTCTTGTTCTTTTTTAAGCCAGTCCTCTGCTGTGCTCCACAACCTTGACATTTAATGCTGTTTAATTTACACTTCCCTTTCACTACCACCACCCTTCCACCTGCACCTCCACTCTCCTCTCTTCCTTAGTTTAAAGCCTTGTCCACTGCCCTAGTTATTCGATTTGCCAGGACACTAATTCCAGCCCAATTTAAATCCCGACGAAAAACTTCTTCTTTCCCCTGTATCCGTGTCAATGCCCCATGAAGTGAAACCTCAACCTCCCAAACCATTCTTCCAGGCACACGTTTAATATTCTATGCCACTTGGCACATGGCTCAGATAACAATCCAGAGAGTATTACCTGTGAGGTTTTGGGTTTTAATTTAGACCCTAATCCCGATTTCACCTACGGGAGCGGGCCAGTTGCATCGCAAACTGTTTGGCGCCTGGCGCGGTTCTCGTTTTTGGCCTCTCCCGCTATTCTCCGGCCTCGTTTCATTTGTGTCGGCAGCCTGGGGCTTTCCTGATGCAAACTCTCTTACTAGACAGGGAATTGGTTTTCCCTGCCCATGGTTTCTCCCCTTTTAAAATTTCTCGACTGAAGTGAAAATTTTACTGCAGTTGCCATAGCTTTTTCTTATTGGCAAATTTGAATCTTTATTAACAATAATCTTTATTAGTGTCACAAGTAGGCTTACATTAACACTGCAATGAAGTTACTGTGAAAATCCCTAGGTGCTGTCCGATACAGCTGGTCTAGCTGCTGTAAATGGAAAAGTTGTTGTTTTCTTCCTACACTTCTTTAGTTCTTTATAAGAAATGACTGCTTATAGTGATTCTGAGAAAATGTGTGTACTTGGCAGACATGGATTACCACTTTGTATTGTTTGGGCCTGTACAAGTATGCAAAGTATGCTGCAATACACTTAAATGAATCCAGAATTTACTGTGACTAATGCTTGGAATTCAAGCCAACACACATTTAATCATATCAGGGCTCAATAGTAATGCTTAACCCGCCACTTACAAAATGTATAAGTTTTTAGCTTGGCTAAATAATAGGTATATCAGGAGAGAATATATTCTCTCTTCTTTCTATTAAGAGAAAAGTAGTTGCCCGTGTGAAAATCACTTAAGATTTTAATTTGTACCAGAAATCAAATAGGATGTGTTTATCAGTGTGACATCTAAAAGCTCACTGAGAGCTGCATCCATGTTTAATTGGAACTCATCAGCGACAATGCTACAGGTTTTGTGATGGGTACCTCCAAATCAACCCATCCCCGCCCCAACACCAGTCCTAATACCACCTATTCCTCAATGTGCTTTCCATAGCCATTGGGCGAGATTCTCCATTCCCACGCCGAAGTGGCCGCGCTGTCGTGAACGGCGTCGAGGTTCACGACGGCGCGGAACGGCCCCGGTCCCGACCGATTCAGGCCCTGACAATGGGCCAGGATCGGGGCCGCGTCATCTACACGCGCCAGGCCTTGTTGCCCGCGTAAAAGCGGCGCCGCATAGATGACGCGGCCGGTGCCGCATAACGGGCGTCATCCGCGCATGCGCGGGTTGGCCGGCACCAACCCGCGCATGCGTGGTTGCCGTCCTCTCTAAATCCGCCCCGCAAGAAGATGGGGACGGATCTTGCGGGGCCGCGGAAGGAAGGAGGTCCTCCTTCAGAGAGGACGGCCCGACGATTGGTGGGCACCGATCGCGGGCCACCCCACATTCCAGGTGAAGCCCGGTGCAGGATCCCCCCTCGCCCCCCCACAGGCTGCCCCCCCCCCGCAGCGTTAACGCACTGCCCACGACTGCAGCGACCGGGGCGAGATTCTCTGACCCCCCGCCGGGTCGGAGAATCGCCGGGGGCTGGCGTGAATCCTGCCCCCGCCGGTTGCTGAAGTCTCTGGCACCAGATATTCGGCGGGGGCGGGAATCGCGCCGCGCCAGTTGGCAGGCCCCCCCCGCGCGATTCTCCAGCCCGGATGGGCCGAAGTCCCGCCGCTAAAATGCCTGTCCCGCCGACGTAGATTACTTAAGCAGCTGTAAGATGATAAATACTTAATGGGACAAATTTTCCATTTCCGTACACATTTCGCCTGCTTGTGCTGTTTCTTGTCAGCGATATTTTGATTGTCATCAATCCACTTAATTAAGTCATTTGCTGCCTTTAAAAATAATTCACAAAAGGACATTGTACAGTTATTGCTCAGAGTTTGTTGCAAACTGAACATCACTGATTGGAAAGTGTCCCCCTATTCTAGTTCTATTTCTCACTATAGTAGGTGAGCTTGTTATTGTAGCATCATCACTGCTGCTGGGACCTTCTCATTTCGTATTGTTTATACTTTATTTGCTCTGTTTTGTCCACTTTACACAGACTGTTGTGGCTAATTCAATTTTTACCTCTCCTCCCTCTACTAGGAAACATGTCGCTCACTCCCACAGTTATTTTTCAATGATAATCTTCCATGCACTCAAAATAGCAGAGTAAATTAGAGATTAAAATGCCTGCATGAGCCAAGTATAATCTCAGTCCCAAGAATGAAGTAAAGCTGCAAGTAGTTACTTGAATAGACCCTGCTTTTCCGTCAATGTGCCTGCAATGTTTTCCGTAAAGAAATAATCTATTGACACTGGCTATCCAGGCTGATGTGCAAAGATCGACCAGTGGAGTGACAGAATCCATCAATTTTCACCCCAGCAAAAAACTGGTATCTTCCAAGAAAAGGAAGGGAAAAAAAATATTTTTGAAAGAACTGCATAATATCTTTTCACAACCCCAAATTAATATTGGATTAACAAATCAATTGTGTGTTTCTCAAAATCTGGCTGCATGAGAGAGTTTTTTGAAGCAAGCCAAAATGAATGATGCAATACTAAATAGATAGACACCTATTTTGACCCCACCTGCCCAGCAGAAACAAGGCAGAAGGGGATTGTCCAAGTTATTCATCCCAGTGCCATCAGAACTGACATCTGAAGGGTGGCATGTGGCACAGTGGATAGCACTGGGACTGTGGAGCTGAGGACCCAGGTTCGAATCCCGGCCCTGGAACACTGTCCGTGTGGAGTTTGCACATTCTCCCCGTGTCTGCGTGGGTTTCACCCCCACAACCCAAAAATGTGCAGGTTAGGTGGATTGGCCACGCTAAATTGCCCCTTAATTGGAAAAAAAATTAAAAAATAATTGGGTACTCTAAATTTATATTTTAAAAAAAGAATTGACCTCTGAGACAAGGAAGGAATGGTAATGTGAAGGCGCCTTGGACGACAAGAGAAGTGGAGCTTCTAGTCAAGAGGAAGAAGGAATCTTACGTAAGGTTGAGGAAGCAAGGATCTGGCACGGCTCTAGAGGGTTACAAGGTAGCCAGGAAGGAACTCAAAAATGGACTTAGGAGAGCTAGAAGGGGGCATGAAAAAGCCCTTGCACGAAGGATTAGGGAAAACCCCAAGGTGTTCTACACTTATGTGTGAAATAAGAGGGTGATCAAAGTGAGAGTAGGGCCGATCAGGGATAGTGGAGGGAACTTGTGCTGAGAGTCTGAGGAAGCAAGGATCTGGCACGGCTCTAGAGGGTTACAAGGTAGCCAGGAAGGAACTCAAAAATGGACTTAGGAGAGCTAGAAGGGGGCATGAAAAAGCCCTTGCACGAAGGATTAGGGAAAACCCCAAGGTGTTCTACACTTACGTGTGAAATAAGAGGGTGATCAAAGTGAGAGTAGGGCCGATCAGGGATAGTGGAGGGAACTTGTGCTGAGAGTCTGAGGAGATGGGGGAGGCCCTAAATGAATATTTTGCTTCAGTATTCACTAGAGAGAGGGACCTTGTTGCTCATGAGAACAGTGTGAACCAGGTTAATAGACTTGAACAGGTTGATATTAAGAAGGAGGATGTGCTGGAAATTTTGAAAAGCATCAGGGTAGATAAGTCCCCTGGGCCTGACGGGATATATCCAAGGTTACTACGGGAAGCGAGGGAGGCGATTGCTGCGCCGTTGGCAATGATCTTTGCGTCCTCACTCCGTTGGAGTAGAACCGGATGATTGGAGGGATGTGAATGTTGTTCCCCTGTTTAAGAAAAGGAATAGGGAAATCCCAGGGAATTACAGATCCGTCAGTCTTATGTCTGTGGTGAGCAAAACATTGGAAAGCATTCTGAGAGATAGGATTTATGATTATTTAGAAAAACATAGTTTGATTAAAGATTGTCAGCATGGCTTTCTGAGGGGCAGGTCATGCCTCACACGCCTTGTGCCATCTGGGATGGCCACGTCCCGATTACAAAATGGACACTTGCAAAGGATGCAGGGAAAATTGGGCAATGCTAAGATACAAACAGGTGCAAACTCTGTCTGTTGATTAGAACCTTAAACTCTCAGACAGGACAGAAACAACTAAACAATCTACATACTAATGAGCCATCTCCGGGGACAAAAGGGAAACATTTCGATACACAATGTTAAGGCAGACTCCCCGGTGCCAGAAGAAGCTAAGACAAAGCAGACTGAAGTCACCAGGACAAGCCCAGCGATCAGGAAACCACCCCTCTATTGGAGGAAAATCGATATGGATGATTGGGAAAGACCCAATTAGTTGAGGCCAAGTTCAAGGCCCGCCCAAAAGCGTGCAAAGCCCTTTTTAGTATAAAAGGTATCCCCCAAGGGAGAATCCTCCTCCTTTGTCTTTGGCTCTCACCAAAGAGAGAGACCTGCCTAGCAGCTGCACCAGACCAAGTAAGTCCTGTAGCCACCTAAAATGGCTGATTCCCGAGTAAAATGGTCAAACCCCGATCTAAAATGGCGAACGAAAGAGGCTGATGGGAAAATCAGCCAACAGGACTCAAACGGACGGCTGCAGGCAAAACAGTGTA
The DNA here is from genome assembly GCF_047496885.1 of Scyliorhinus torazame. NCBI lineage: Eukaryota > Metazoa > Chordata > Chondrichthyes > Carcharhiniformes > Scyliorhinidae > Scyliorhinus > Scyliorhinus torazame. The sequence goes on from NC_092709.1 coordinate 263,615,762, forward strand.
TTCGGCTCTGAGGAAGTCGGCCCAGACCGATACCTGCAGCCATTAACAGCACAACAACCCAGCCATCTGCATACTAAGCAGCCATCCCCGGGAACAATTGCTACACATTAGCAACATAAAGCCGATCCAGACTTTTCGGCGCCAGCAGTGGCTGAGACAAAGAAAGGTGGACGACCACCCCCCGATCAAGGAATCGCCCCATTATTGGAGCATATCGAACCAAGTGATTGGGACCAAGTCCAATCACTTGGAACCAGGGTCAAGGTCCGCCCCGAGAGGCGGGAAGCCCCTAGGGACTATAAAAATAGGGGCCAAGTTCAGATCGACCCTTCTTCTCCTACTCGCAACCTTCGAGACCCTTCGACGAAGAAACAAGTAAGTCTTACTCCAGCGATCGCTACCAGATAGGTGCTCCGGACTATCGACTCGTACCAGCCTATTTGAATCCCGCAGGCCAGACCCAATTCGATAGACCAGTCGTTTCCCTGACCTGGTGGGCCATCACCAAAGTTAAGTATTGGCCTTTAGTGGTAGGTAATAGTCTAGAAGTAGGATTATTGTATAAGTATTTATTGCTGTATATAATAAATGATCGTTGATTTAACTTTTACTAAGTGGTGTGCTGCATTATTGATCATTACTTGAGCTTGAACCACGTGGCGGTATCAGAAAGATACTTGGCGACTCGTGAGCAAAGGTGACAGAATTAGAGCTAATAAAACTAAGGCTAATAAGAGCAACAGTCCCAAGTCAACGCATGCTACGAGATAGACGCTCCTAGTTGCTACCCTGTAAACAGCTCAACCCAGTAGTCTCAGAACTGAGCAACGGCCATTGTTCCTCTGACTGAGTGGACACCCGAAGCTAAGTATAGGCTTCAGTAATAGTGGTAGTTTAGTTTGTAGAGTTTATGCATGAGTAGATTTGACTGTGTGTAAATAAATGAGCATTGCTTTTGAACTTACTAACTGGTGTATCGAGTCATTGAGCAGTATTCGGTTCTGAACCTTGAGGCGGTGTCGAAAGATACCTGGTGACTCTTGAGCAAACGCGATTAAACAGGGCCAAATTAAGAGCCAACCAAAAGTTAGCAACATTTACTGGCGACATCTGACAGGGCTCGACTTAGAAGTGGCCTAACCACTCCGAGAGAATCCAAAATTTGAATTGAGAATCCAATTGGGAACAGAAAGAAAAACCACAAATGTCAAAACAGTACTGATCAAGCCTCTGAGATTCGGAAGTGTGTTAATGCATGCGTACTAACAGGGATATAAGGTAAACCTGAGAGATTTTGTTGTGTAAAACTGTCGGGAGTTTTGTAGGCCGGAAATTAGCGTAAGCCGTACCCGTGTTTACATCACCACTTTATCACCCCCTGTTCCAAATTCAGCAGAGAACCTAGTAGAGAAAATGGCAATGAATGCAATGGAACGCCTTATGAACCCCCAGGAATTTGAGGTCGCAACGACCAGTAGAGTAGGACAGTGTCCTGTTTGGGAAGATGAGATCAGAAAATATCTCAAAGGGAAAGGATGGCCCCTTTGGAGTGAATTCTGCAATAATGAGGAAACAGGACCCGGGAGTATAGGACATACTTGGTGGGAGAACCTGTCAGAGATCCACAAGAAGAGCTTCGGAAAAGCTCGCAAGCCGATGGCAATCGTGTCCTGTTTGGCATAATTGCGAGGCACAGAGGAGGTCGTTAGGACGCTCCGTAGAGAGATAGAGGAAAGAGACAGAAGTAGTGATGAGTGAGGTAGAGAAGGAGAACCGAGATTTAAAAGAGCAGTTAGCAGCAAGGGACAGAGAGGTGGATGATGCCAAGAGGGCACATCAGTCTTAACTCGCACATGTGAACAGTTTTCAGACGCAATATGATAAGGCCTACCAGGACACACAACGTGCAGTCTTGGTAAGACAAGAAACAGAACAGCAAGTTGAGAAACTGCAGAAACAGTGCAATGATTTAAAAGCAGCCCTACGAGCACTCCATGCTTCCACGACAGAACAAAGGCAGAGCTCAGTAGACCACGCAAACTACCGGAAGCAAATTGCAGAATTGCAATCTCTGCTGTCCGTGCAAAATGGATTTCAGAGTACATTCAGACCCCAATCAGATCACGAAAACGGCCCCGACTGGCAGGAATTGAACGAGACTGCCCATAAATACGTACATGGGACATGTACGCAGAAAAAAACCCAGAAAAGGAAAACGGCCCAACCCCCAACCGAACAGGTAGAACACACCCCCATGAATCCTGTAACCACACACCGCAGGGCCGCAGGAGAAGGAGAAGCAGATTTCCTTTACACAACCCCGTTAACCGTGACCCAATTACGGGACGCGTGTGGAAAAATTACACCGTTCCTCTCCACTTCAGACCCCCACCAATTTTTCACGAAAGTCAAACAACAGGCTACCATGTACGGCCTGGACGAAAAGGAGCAAGTGAAGCTCACAGTTTTAAGCCTCGGCCCTTCAATCGTAGCAGCCCTGCCCGACCCACAGACTGTAGAAGGAGGCACACTCCAAGATATCATGATATTCAGGTGAACATCACAGCACATACATACATACATAATGATGGATAGATCAACGGACCAATCAACACACACAACACGACAGCCAATCACAGACAGGAGCATACACAGTACAAAACAGGGAACACGACACTTCCTGGGCACTCGAGCAGGAGACGGCTCAGGGCACAGACCTCATTGCCAGCCACTCAGTCATTCACCATGTGTTGAGTACCAGAGTTTACGATGTTAATAGTTGATTGAAATAAAACTTCATTGTACCATTCGCAACCGTGTTGGTTCGTCTGTGTATCAGAGTACCCAACACATCATGATACCAGGAGTGATTTGATACCTACCCACAAATCTGCCATCCTGCGCCATGGACACCGTCAACACACCGCAGCCGTTGCAAGTCGCTGGGAACCTCGGCGTCAATTGGAAGCTGTTCAAACAGCGCTTCCAGCTCTTTCTGGAAGCCAACGAAAAAGAGAGTGTCTCGGACACCAGGAAGATCACCATCCTCCTCACCACCGCAGGTCAGCACGCCATCCATGTCTACAACTCCCTGGTGTTCGCGGAAGGCGAGGACAAATCCAAATACAAGACGGTCCTTCTCAAGCTCGACAAACACTTCAACGTCGAGGTCAACGAGAGCTTCGAGAGGTATGTCTTCCAGCAGCGCCTGCAAGGTAAGGATGAGCTCTTTCAGTCATTCCTTACGCATCGCCGCATCCTCGCGCAGTCCTGCGGTTACGACACCACCTCAGATTCCATGATTCGGGACCAGATCATTTTTGGGGTCGCCTCGGGCACCCTACGCCAGCAGCTTTTAAAAATAAAAGGCCTCACCTTGGCCTCCGCAATCGAAGCCTGTGACCTGCACGAAAACGCAACAAGCCGCTATGCCCAATTTCAGGCGACCGAATCGGCGTGGCGGGGGTCCTACGCGGCCGGATCGGCAAGCCAGGTGCCCCATGAGGCCGAACAGGTCCAGGTGATCGAGTTCCTCCCGGCCCACGGCCTGGACGAGGGCGGCCATTTCGCGCGCTTTTCGAGGCCTCCCGCGCTTGTGCGCGCCAAAACCTACGGCAACACTGAGGGACGTGATGCGCAGGCGCGCTCGACGCAAGACCGAACTGCGCATGCGGAGTGGCGCAACGAACGCCATGACGCCACGACATGCGGCAACTGTGGAGCTGCACATTTAAAGCAGCAATGTCCCGCAAGAACCCGACAATGCCTCTGCTGTGGCAAGGTGGGCCACTGTGCTGCTTACTGTCGAGCAGCTCAACCTGTCAATCTTTCACAACTCCGACAACCTCGCAGGGACGTGCGGACCATTCAGCCTCCCCATTACGAATCGTGCCCAGACAACATCCAGACCGGTGACACAGATGACCGAGACGCCTTCCGTGTTGCGGTCATTGATGGGAACCGAGTTAACACGATCAATCCGGCTGATGAATGGTGTGCCACCCTGACGGTCAACCGATCGCTGATAACTTTCCGCCTGGACACTGGCGCCTCCACCAACCTCATAGCATGGTCAGTCTTCTACGCCATGAAGGTCAGACCACCAATTCGGCCGTCCCGGTGCAAGATGGTCGACTACAACGGGAACGTTATCCCGGCTATGGGATCCTCCCAGCTCCAGGTGACACACAACACACACTCGGCCACACTCTCAGTCGAGATAGTCGGCTCATCGAAGGACTCCCTGCTAGGCGCACAGGCATGCAAGGCTCTCCACCTCGTGCAACGAGTCCACTCTCTCTCTCCAGACGGCACGTCTGACTTCCCAGGTGCAGAGTTCAACGCACAGCTCCAATCGCTTCTCGCCCACAACCAGGAGGCATTCAAGGGCATGGGAACACTGCCATACACCTACAGAATTCGGCTCAAACCAGACGCCACCCCGGTCATTCACACACCTCGCAGAGTCCCTGCGCCACCCATAGACCGCCTCAAGCAGCAGCTGCAAGATCTCCAGGACCAAGGGGTCCTATCCCGGGTCACGGAGCCCACGCCGTGGGTCAGCTCCATGGTGTGTGTCAAGAAGCCCTCCTGCGAGCTCCAGATCTGTATTGACCCAAAAGACCTCAATAACAATCTTCTTTGGGAACATTACCCCATACCCAAACGGGAAGAGATCACGAGCGAAATGGCCCAGGCGAAAAGATTTACGAAACTGGATGCCTCTAAGGGTTTTTGGCAGATCCAACTCGATCCGTCCAGCCGAAAGCTGTGCACCTTCAACACCCCTTTCGGCAGGTTCTGCTACAACCGAATGCCATTTGGCATCATCTCGGCATCCGAGGTCTTTCATAGGATCATGGAGCAGATGATGGAAGGCATCGAAGGGGTGCGCGTCTACGTGGACGACGTCATCATCTGGTCCACCACACCACAGGAGCACATCTATCGTCTCCAACGCGTCTTTGCACGCATACGTGAAAACGGCCTGCGCCTCAACCGAGCCAAGTGTTCTTTCGGCCAAACCGAGCTGAAGTTCCTGGGGGACCATATTTCCCGGCAAGGGGTCCGTCCGGATGCAGACAAGGTGAGCGCCATCACAGCCATGCCGCAGCCGGCAGACAAGAAAGCAGTGCTACGCTTCCTAGGCATGGTCAACTTCCTGGGGAAGTTCATTCCCAACCTTGCCTCCCACACGACAGCTCTGCGCCACCTCGTCAAAAAGTCCACAGAGTTCCAGTGGCAGCACACACACCAGCAGGAATGGGAGGAGCTCAAACTCAAGCTCACCACAGCACGGTATTGACGTTTTTCGACACGTCTCGTGCCACTAAAATCTCGACTGATGCCAGCCAGTCCGGCATTGGGACAGTGCTCCTGCAGCGGGATGACACTGCATCATGGGCCCCGGTCGCCTATGCATCGCGGGCCATGACCCCCACAGAGCAGCGCTACGCGCAGATCGAAAAGGAGTGCCTGGGCTTGCTAACCAGTTTAGACAAGTTCCATGACTATGCGTATGGTCTTCCCCGGTTCACTGTTGAAACTGACCACCGCCCCCTGGTCAGCATCATAACAAGGACCTGAACGAGATGACTCCTCGTCTCCAGCGCATCCTACTTAAACTTAGGAGGTATGACTTCCAACTGGTCTACACCCCAGGGAAGGACCTTATCATTGTGGATGCCCTATCTAGAGCAGTGAGCACACCGCCGGATTCGGAGGAGTTTGTATGTCAGGTCGAGGCGCAGGTGACCTTCGCATCGGCAAATCTGCCAGCTGACGACTCCACGTCTGGCCCGTATTCGCCGAGAGACTGCGGCCGACCCCCTTCTACAACGTGTGATGCGCCACATGACGGGAGGGTGGCTCAAAAGGTAGTGCCCACAGTTCTACAATGTCCGAGACGACCTGGCCGTCATTGATGGTGTCCTTCTGAAACTGGACCGGATTGTGATTCCGCACAGCATGCACAAGCTGGTTCTCGACCAACTACACGAAGGCCACCTGGGGGTCGAGAAGTGCAGACGGAGAGGTGGTATACTGGCCGGGCATCAGTGATGATATTGCCAATATGGTGCTCAACTGCCCCACCTGCCAACGGTTTCAGCCGGCGCAACCTCCTGAAACGCTTCTGCCCCATGAGCTGGTGACGTCCCCCTGGGCGAAGGTGGGTGTGGACCTCTTTCACGCGCTCGGCAGGGACTATGTCATCGTCATTGACTACTTCTCCAACTACCCAGTGGTCATACGCCTGCACGATTTGACGTCGTCCGCTGTCATCAGGGCCTGCAAAGACACCTTCGCTCGCCACGGCATTCCGATGACTGTCATGTCGGACAATGGGCCCTGTTTCGCCAGCCAGGAATGGTCATCGTTTGCTGCCTCATATGGCTTCACACACGTGGCGTCTAGCCCTCTGCACCCCCAGTCCAATGGAAAGGCGGAGAAGGGCGTTCACATTGTCAAGCGGCTCCTCTGCAAGGCTGTTGCTGCTGGGTCGGATTTCTGCCTCGCCCTGCTGGCCTCTAGCTCGGCCCCACTAGCCACTGGTCTTTCACCAGCCCAGCTGTTGATGGGGTCGCGCCCTCAGGACCACTGTGCCTTCCATTCTGGCACCCACAAGCGACCATGCTCCGGTACTGCACAGGATGCAACTGCAGCGCGGTCGCCAGAAGAGGTCATATGACATACGGGCAACTGATCTTCCCGCCCTGGCCCCTGGAGACGAAGTCCGCATCCACCTACCAGAAGATGGCTGGTCAGCAGCTGCCGAAGCTCTCCGACGCGTGGCTCCCCGCTCGTTCCTGGTTCGCATGCCTGATGGATCCATTCGTAGGTGCAATTGCCGGGCTCTTCGCCTGCTTCCACGCTCGCTATGAGACCTTACACTGACACCGTGGTCTCCTGTTGTTCCTGATATCAACTTTGTGGAGCTGCCTGCTACCATGCCCCTTTCGTCGTCGCCTGTGGCCAGGCCCGTTCCTAAGCCGGTGGTTCCAGACCCACCCTTGAGGCGGTCAACCCGAATTCGTCGCCCACCTACTCGACTGGACTTATGAGACTGTTTATACATTGAACTCATGCAACCACTGTGTTAATATGTTTATGTTCTTATCGTTACAGGAATTTATTTTATCGTTCAACATTTCCCCGTTCTTTGTTTATGGTACAACCTCGTTATCATGTCACACCCGACATCGCCCCTTGTATATAGTTAAGCCCCATGTACATGGTGTAAATATTGCACACACACACATTTAGCTACACTCAGTACACATCTCCAATTATAACCATGTAGGCACATAATCTTGTAAAAAAGGGGGGCTGTCATGATATTCAGGTGAACATCACAGCACATACATACATACATAATGATGGACAGATCAACGGACCAATCAACACACACAACACGACAGCCAATCACAGACAGGAGCATACACAGCACAAAACAGGGAACACGACACTTCCTGGGCACTCGAGCAGGAGACGGCTCAGGGCACAGACCTCATTGCCAGCCACTCAGACATTCACCATGTGCTGAGTACCAGAGTTTACTATGTTAATAGTTGATTGAAATAAAACTGCATTGTACCATTCGCAACCGTGTTGGTTCATCTGTGTATCAGAGTACCCAACACATCACAAGAGATGCACAATCCGATCCTTGATGCGATCGGCTTTAACAGAGGAGACCCCGTCGAAGGCCTAAATAAGTGTAGGCAAAAGAAGACAGAGCACCCCACAGCGTTTGCTGGACGTTTGTGGATACACTTCACAGCAGTTTTCGGAGAGTTAGCCCGCGCTCATTTGTCCCCAGATAATATGGCCAAATGGACCCGAATTCTAGTCTCCCACACCACAGAAGCAGGACGAAAAGCTTGTGCAAATTATGAATCCTCAAATGAGGCCCACAATGAAAAATGGGGTTTGAAGAGATTGTCCCGCGCTTGGGAGCAATCAATTGCAGGCAAAACCGCATTTATTACACCCGATGAAGAGCAGGTAGAAATGAACCCAGTTAAAGCACACCAGAACCCCGCATGGGTAAGTGAGGGCAGGAACAGCCAACCCCAGCCCAAAGCTCAGGAATGTTACAACTGTGGACAGCTAGGACACTTTGCATGAGAGTGCAACGTGCCCCAGAAGCAGCAGAGAAACCAACATACAGGCACCCTAAACAAGAATAGGGCAAAGCCGATCCATAGCGTTAGCGCCCGTTCAGGGAATGCAGACATGAACGGCACTGACTGACGGTGTTCGAGCTCCCCAACTTGGGCCTGCAACACCCTTTGGGACAAGTCCAGTAGACCGGTAGTAGCAGGCAAAGTCCGGGGACAACCCGTAGAATTTCTTTGGGACACAGGAGGGTCCTGCACCACACTCAATTCCTCCACGATGTTTCAGCGAGACTCGTGGACCACAACAGACACCATTACACTCAGCGGTTTTACAGGCCATTTACAACAGGGACACATCACAGCCCCTGTAGCAACACAAATAGGGAACATCGCAACCAAGCACCCGTTGTTTTAGTTGATCTACCCCAGACAGCAGAACATATCCTTGGGATCGATTTCATGAGCTCCCATAACCTTTCTTTTGATCCATTTAGGTAACAAGTGTGTTTGGAAAATGGCAAAGGCAGCACAAGCCCCCGCCACGCTCACAGTAGGAGTATACGTAAATAGGATTAGCTCAGTGGGAGACTTCTGGTTCGACCCTCGAGCCATTAGTGCAGACAAACAGCTTAGGGCAGTCCTGTAGGAACATAAAGCAGCATTTGCACAGCACAAGCACGACTGTGGCAGTTTGGCTGGCTTTGTGAACATTACAGGTCCCGACCCTAAACCCCAGAAGCAGTATGGATTTCCCCAGGAAGCAGAGGGAGAAATCTCCAAAGTAACAGAGAGTTTGTTGGATCAAGGCGTACTCAGATCAGTAGCCTCCACAAACAGCGCACTGATTTGGCCCGTCAGGAAACCGGATGGATCATGGCGACTGACCATTGATTACCGGGAACTGAACAAAGTAACCACAGCAGCAGCCCCCACCGTAGCCACAAGTCCCGAGACCATGATCAAACAGGGACTCCAGTCAAAACATTTTTCGGTTTTGGACATTAGTAATGGCTTCTGGTCCATTCCATTGGCTAAAGCATGCCAGTACAAATTCGCCTTTACATTCCAAGGGCAACAATACACGTGGACGTGCCTTCCACAAGGCTTCCACAACTCCCCCTCCATTTTCCACCGACAGCTGGCAAATGGATTAGCAAAATTCGCCCGCCCCAATTGTCTGGTCCAGTATGTAGACGACTTGTTATTACAGACAGACACAAAGGGAGAGCACATTTTGCTTCTTGCCGAGCTCCTAGCACTCCTAAAAGAGATTGGTTGTAAAGTCAACCCAAGAAGGCCCAGATTCTGAAAGAAAAAGTGATTTACTTGGGAACAGTGATCACTCATGGTAAACGTGAGATCGAGCACAAGGGAATTGACTCGATCATCAAATTGCCCCTTCCCCACAATGTCTCAGCCCTCCGGTCATTTTTAGAACTGGTTGGTTACTGCCGAAACCATATTGACGGTTTCGCCACTAAATCAGCGCCCCTTTCCGAACTTCTCAAGAAGCAGGCACCTTGGGAATGGCTTCCACAGCATACAGATGCCGTGGATGCTTTAAAAAGAGCACTTAGCACAGCCACCGCACTACAGGTCCCAGATCCACATTCCCCATACGCTCTCGAGGTAGCAAGCACCGACCGAACCCTTTAGGCCGTGCTCCTCCAGGAATGCCACGACCAGTTACGCCCCGTAGCATACGCCTCACGCATGTTAGACCCCGTAGAGCAAGGATTTTCTGTCTGTGAAAGGCACCTGCTCGCAGTTTTTTGGGCAGTACAATACTTCGCCTACATTACAGGACTCAACCCCATCACCAGACTCACAGAACACACACCGACACAGCTATTGTTAGACGGCCGACTTAAAGATGGCAGTCAGCCAAATCGGTGCAGCCCATTGGACCCTTCTTTTACAGGGACGGGACATCACGGTAAAGGAAACCAAAACCCACACCTTCCTTGCCGATGATTTGCAGTATGCAGGCACCCCTCATGAATGTGAGATCACATCACTAAACAGAACACAGGTCCATTTATTCCCAAAACACCCCCCAGGAAAATAGGTAGTACACCCCAGAGACTCCAGCCCACAGACACGTGCGCACCCCTGAAGATATATGTGGATGGCTCATCCACAGTGTTAAACGGAGAGAGAATTACCGGTTGCGGTATATATGTGGAGGACGCGCAGGGACGCGCCCTAGATGAAATTTCCTTGAAGTTCCCAGGCCACTTAGGCTCGCAGGTAGCAGAGCTGGCAGCGATTGCATATATTGTAGACCACCCAGACTCGTTCCCGACCCCAGCAGACATCTACTCAGACAGCTTGTATGTCGGTAATAGTTTGACAGAGTTCCTACCACTCTGGGAAACAAGAGGATTTGTTTCCGCGGACGGTAAACCCCTACCCTCAGCCCCATTACTCCGCCATATCTTAGAGACAGCGAAGGATAGGAAATACGGAATAATTAAGGTTCGCAGTCATCACCGTTCTTCCACCCCCCCCGGTAACGTTAAAGCAGACGCCCTAGTGAAGGCAGGCTCCAGGCATGGTTATTTTTGGAACCCCCCGGAAGCACCCCAGTACACGCAGTTCAGGTCTCACAGACCAACATTCAGGATTTAGCGAAGTCACAGAAAGAGGATGAGAAACTCAGGGAAGTTTTAAAGAGTACCTTCCCAGCCCCGTATGATAAATACAAGAATGCAATAACCACACATGACGGTGTGAATTTAAAGGATGGCATTTATATAGTTCCCAGCCAGGACAGAAACCAGATCATTTGTCAGTTCCATGACAATCATGGACACCAAGGAATTGAACCCACCCTAGCCCACCTCAGACCGCTTTGCTGGTGGCCTGATTTAAAAATCGATGTCACACACTACGTAGAGAATTGCTTAATCTGTGCCCAGATCAATCCGGACAGATATGCTAAAAAGGCTCAACTTAGCCATACCCGCCCCGTTAATGGACCCTGGATAAATCTCCAGGTAGATTATATAGGACCCCTACCCCCGTGCAGAAATGGTTACAAGTATGTGCTGGTGGTCATAGACACCTTCACAAAATGCGTGGAAGCATTTCTGTCAAGAACTAATACGGCCAAGACAACGGCTAAAATATGAATACACCACATCTTTACAAGATGGGGCCTCCCACACAGTATAGAGTCCTACCAAGGCTCCCATTTCACCGGGCGTGTAATGAAAAACGTCCTCACGATTTTCAGCATTAGACAAAAGTTCCATATCACATACCACCCCCAGTCAAGTGGTAGTGTAGAACGAATGAATAGGACATTGAAAGCCACCCTCAGGAAAATGGTACAGCAGAATAACAGCACCTGGAATTCAGTTCTCCCATTTGCTTTGATGTTTTTAAGAAACACAGTATCTACATCCACAGGTTACACCCCCCCCCCCCCCCCCCCCACACCCTCATGACCGGACGCCCCTAAAAGGCACTGAGTATTTATTAGGACTGGATTTGGCCAGCCCCGCAGTTACAGCCCTCACGCATGAAAATGCAGTTAAACAACTGATACAGAATATAAAGCAGCCCAACTCGCAGCAGCAGTAAGACTTGGAACCAGGAAGAAACAGAGCAAGGCTTGTTTCGACAAAACAGTACACGCCACTGAGTTTACAGTAGGGCAACAAGTTATGCTTTCCCTTTACAACCCCAGTTCATTCCTCTCCCCAAAATTTTCCGGACCGTACTCTATTTCGGACAAAGTCAGCCCCTCAGTATACAAAATAACCTATCCCAATGTAAGTCTGCATGGTTTCATATAAACCAGCTCAAGGCTTATGGCTCACAGAATAACCACATACACCACATCCTGCTTGCAGCAGCAGACGATCACGCCCCGCCCACAGATGACGTATTCCTACCCTCCCCCAACTACTTCAGCCCGTCCTCCGACACGACTTCAACTCCGCCCCCAGAGGCACGGCTCCGCCTCTCCCCTCAACCAGCAGCGACAGCGACAGTGATAGCGATCACAATGACGGCAGCCACAGCACACCACGTTACGACTATACCCTTGTACCAGGCCTTACTCCCAGTAAATCCGAGCATGATTCTACTGATCTCATTCGATATCACTTATATCAAAGCTCCTGACCCCGACGGCTGTTAATGGAACAGGTTTGTCCCCAGACAATAGTTCAGAGGAACAAGTTTGTCCCCAGACAATAGTTCAGAGGAACTAGTTTGTCAACAGAACACGACTCATAGTTGCTCTCCTAATTCGAGAGGCAGCCCTCCACGACGACCACATTCTTACCCGTTCTCGCCGATTGCTCAGGCAGTGGAGAAACGGCATTGGTCCCCGCCCTGCCTGAGGACCCCCCTCTGGTCAGCTACGCTCGGGTAGAGCACATACGGCATTGATCACCATCCTACCCGGGGATTCCACCCATTTCTTACCCGCCACGGCTCATACGCACCCCATTTTGGCTCGTTACGTTTGAAATTCTTTTGTTTGGTTTTGGCAATCCTTTGGTTGCTTCCCTATGCTATTTACATCCTCAAACACTGGGATGGTAAATCACACAGGCTGCGAGATGGCTCGCAGTACGGCAGTATTTTTCTTACATGTCTTGTCCAAATACTCGGTTTAAAAAATTTTTAAATGAGGGAGTCACAGATGGTGACCAATTATAATGGGAAATTGGCAATAAAGGACAGACAGACAGACATACGAGATCTTATGCAAGATAATAACAGAAATTATACTTGTGTTCACAGAACTCGGAAACCCAGGAACCCCAGAGGAAGACAAAGAAAAAGTCCGACAAAGATGAAGACAGCCTTCGTGCTCACATGGATATTAGCGGGATCCCTCCAGTTGCACACGGACGCTACCCCCTGACCCCACCACACAAACCGTAAATGATTCTCACCCCTGTAATACACGGAACCCCGAGATAACTAGCCCAGCGACAGCTAGCAATACCCCGACCTGGTGTGATAAGTTTATCACCTGGTACTCACTCTCATATATAGTCGAAGCACTCTTAGTGCTGGCGATACTTTGCAGTGTCGTGCAAACGTTTAGAGTCAAGAAATGGCGAAAGAGAGCATATCGCTCTCGCACCACGGTATACAGATTTAGGTCCCCCGTTTTCGGATTTCACCAGACCCCCGAACCCATTGGGACGGATTAAAGAGCATCCATTTGTTTAATGTATTCCATGGAATAAAGAGATGTAAACCTCTGTGTCTGACTGCCAGGCCAGAGAAATTTGTGTGCTGCTATTTTGTATAGTTTAAGATGAATAGATTATTTTTGGATTGTTTGTATTTTTGGATTGTTTGAATGAGAATAGTTTATTGCGAATAGTTAGAGGTTCCAGTTTTTTATTTTTCTGTAATGCATGTATTAATGTCATAGCGCCCCGTAGAGTTTTATGATAATGAATGTATTTAAAATGGTTGAGGTAAAATTGTGTTGCATAGGATAGGACAGTGTAGAGCCTAAGTATGGGTGCCCTGGTGGTCAGAGGATGAAGACGACATAGTAATGTGATCCTTCACACTTCGCATTGAGGATCACAAGGAGGGCATGTAGCCATCTGGGATGGCCACGTCCCGATTACAAAATGGACACTTGCAAAGAATGCAGGGAAAATTGGACAATGCTAAGAAACAAGCAGATGCAAGCTCCGTCTGTTGATTGGAACCTTAAACTCTCAGACAGGACAGAAACTACCAAACAATCTACATACTAATGAGCCATCTCCGGGGACAAAAGGGAAACATTTCGATACACAATGTTAAGGCAGACTCCCCGGTGCCAGAAGAAGCTAAGACAAAGCAGACTGACAGTCACCAGGACACGCCCAGCGATCAGGGAACCACCCCTCTTTTGGAGGAAAATCGATACAGATGATTGGGAAAGACCCAATTAGTTGAGGCCAAGTTCAAGGCCCGCCCAAAAGCGCGCAAAACCCTTTTTAGTATAAAAGGTATCCCCCAAGGGAGAATCCTCCTCCTTTGGCTTTGGCTCTCACCAAAGAGAGAGATCTGCCTAGCAGCTGTTCGACGTTTTAGTTGCTGTGATATGGAGAGTCTAAAGTTCTGTTCCTTCTTCACAAACACACATTTATTTCATTCCAACAGCCTTTTCACAAAACTCTAACTATACATCACCTGACAGAGGCCACCTGAAGCCACTTTACATATCAGTGTCAATTAATGGATACTTAACATAAATGAGACAACTAATTGCAATGTCTCTTAACCCATTACTTAACAGTCTCCCCTTCCTTGGAGAAAAAAAAATAATTAGGTGAAAACAAAATTTCAAGAAACTCAGAAACACACACATGATTTCCCCCCTTTTTTTTTTGTTTGGACGAGAAAGAAAAAAAAAACCGTCACAGAAACAAGTACCCTTCATTAACAATATCCAAAAGTTTCTGTGAACTCGCCCCTCTTTTCATAAAACAGTCTGACAGTTGATAGCTCCTGTCGGCCCATTTAATTTTTGTTATTTCCCCTCTGTCCAACATCTGCTTGAAACTTGCGATTTCTATCCGTAACCTCTTTTCATTGACACTTTTTGAAGCATGCACATTTTCCCACAGGGATTTATTGTCAATGTGACAGTCAATAGGTATATTACCCAAATCCCCTAATCCCAAAATTTCTGTCAATAACATACTTATATAAAAGGCCATATCCACCGCCTCTACAAGGCATAATGTCTCAGCAGCCAAAGTGCTTTTTACCACTCTCCTTATTTTCTTTGTTTCCCACACAAGCGGGCAACATTTACCATTGTTTCCCAAAAGGAAAATTATAAAACCTCCTGCACTTGAAACCCCATCACATAAATTTGCGTAGGACACATCACTATAAACTATGAGTTTCAAGTGCCTAAGGTCACCTAAAACCGGGAACCTCAAAACACACTCCTGCATTTTTAGTTTGGCCAACGCTTTATAGGCTCTTATTATGTCTTCCACTTTGGGATCATTCATTTTTGTACTCAACTCTAAGACATCAAAACTCACGTCCGGTCTAGTCTGTTTACCTAACCAGTTCAGTTGCCCAATTAAACTTCGCAGTTGCTCTTTTTCTATCTTTGAAACCATTGCGTCTTTTTATGAAACTCGGCCACGACTAATTGCTATTGGGCTGATGCTTTCCAAATAAGATTGCTGACGTAAAGTTGCCCCTAACTTAGTCTGTCCAATTTCCAGTCCAATATATTTAAATGCCTGACTTCCAACCCTGAATTCTTTCCTCAAACCAGAGATTACAATAGCTTCAAAATCACTAGTCCCACCCCACACAAAATCATCGACATGCATCATAAAAATGCCAGAAAGATTTCCTTTATAGTGCCAGTAAAATCTTGCAGGATCTGCTTTCAACTGGCAACAGCCTAACTTTAACAAAATTGACCTTACCAAAAAATACTAGACTCTAGCTGCATCATTTACTCCATATACACATTTGTTCAACTTCCAGAGAACCCCTTCTGTGTTAGCTACTTCTTGAGGAGGACAGAGAAAAATGTCTCTCTGGAGCTGATGCCCCTGCAAAAAGGCAGCTTTTATATCTATAGATTTGCATTCTCATGCCTTTGTGGCTAATAGAGCCAAGAAGATC
The DNA here is from genome assembly GCF_047496885.1 of Scyliorhinus torazame. Lineage (NCBI taxonomy): Eukaryota > Metazoa > Chordata > Chondrichthyes > Carcharhiniformes > Scyliorhinidae > Scyliorhinus > Scyliorhinus torazame. The sequence goes on from NC_092709.1 coordinate 263,631,514, forward strand.
TTTAAAATAACCTTTCCTGCTGTAGGTGAATCTACCCTTAAATCCTGATCTTCTAAGTTTTCTTCAAATCCCCTTGCCACAAGCCTGGCCTTGGCCTTATAAGTTCCATCCAGAAGAACCTTTTCCGTGCAAATCCATCTGTGGGATAGAGCTCTTTGTCCCCTATCCGGTACTTCCGTGTATACCCCAAATTCACTCCAACTATGCAATTGTTGCTGTTTAGCTTCTTTGATAACTTTTTCATCTAATTTATTTGAAGCCACCAAAATCTCACGTGCATGTGGGCTTCTACTCCTATTAGTATTCATAGTCTTACTCATGTTCCGAGATCTTGATAAACTATGTCCCCTCTCCCGCCTGGTATCACGTTCTGTACTGCTACTGCTTGATCTTTCCCTTCTGCTGTGGGATGTTCTTTCAATAGTTCACGACCTTTTCCGGTGGACCTGTTCACTATCTGATGTACTATCTGAACTGGCACTGTGTTTCTGTGCCCTCCATTTTTGAACTTTGTTTTCCCAATCCATTGTCTTGACTCCTTCCCCTGAATGCTGTACATTCAACCAATGTTTATACTTTCCAGTGGCCTTCCCTGCTCTACTAATAACAGTTGCATCCTTCCATTGACTAGACCCTTCAGGCATGTATGTCACTTTTGTCCCAACTTTTGGCAGTTGCCCTTTTGGAAAAATGGCCTGTTCTAATTCATCAGAAGTGTTGCGTTCCTCCACAGAAACCCTGTCTATATCAGTTAATTGGTCCTCATAGTTCTGTAACACATGCGTACCAGATGACTCTGGTTCCTCGTCATGTCTGTCTGCTCTGCCTAAATTTGAAAATTTGTAATCTGTACCCATTATCCTTGATGAATGTACCCTAACAGTTTGATTACCATGTTGCAAAATAATTGTTTTGTCATCCATGCCTATGATCTTCCCTGGGCCTTTCCATTCATTAGAATTGTCTCTCTTATAGTATACCATGCCTCCTTGCTGAAAAACGGCATCTGATGGCCGTACGTTATGTCTTAAAGCTCTGCGAATTCTTTCAGAGACTTCTGCTTCCAAAAAAGCTTTTCTACTGCTATGTAAAACATTTAAATGTTCAGCAAAACCAGAGCTAATTGTAGTCCCCTCCCAAGCTGGAGGCGGGTCATCCAAAATGGACGGAATTTTAGGATTTCTACCAAACACTAATTGATAAGGACTATAGCCCCCAACCATCTACAATGAATTATTTGCATGTACTGCCCATGCTAAAGCTGAATTTAGCCTGCAATTTGGTCGATCTGCCAAACTTTTCCGAAGCATGTCATCGATGACAGCATGATTTCTTTCACAGACCCCATTACTAAATGGGCTTCCTGCAGCCGTATTCATAACTCTGATATTCATGTTTTCACACATATCCCTAAACTCATCATTAGCAAATTCTCCCCCATTGTCCGTAAGGGATTTTGCCAGTGGACCCATTCCTGTCCCTATCCATTTTTCCACGATTTGATCCAGAATTACTCTCTTTTCTTTACTTTGTACAATCGTTGATTGACTAAAACTGGTTGCTAAATATACAAAATGCAAAATAAATATATTATTTGCTTTATCCCAGATCTTAAGGTCCATGGGCACAATGTCGTTAAAATCCCTGGCCAAAGGTAGGGTTACTATCGGTCGTGCTGGTGTCCTTCTGTACTTCCTACAAACTTCACAGCGATCGCTAACCTAAACTTCACAGCGATCGCTAGCCTGTTCTATCAGTCTAGTATAGTCGTCATCCCTTACCCCTGCAGCCTTTAATAAATCTTTCAGCCTCCGAGGAGACGGATGTGGAAATTGCCTATGCAGTTTTAATACCACGAGCTTTTTATCAGCTCAAGTCCCATTTTCAACTGCCATTAGCACATCCTTAACCACTCTACTTGAAATATTATTTGTCAGTAATGGAATACAATAGTGTCCCGACTGTGTAAATTATAAGTCCACCGTTTTCCCAAAAACTGTTGCCTTACCCTGTTCCATATCCAGTTTCATGTGTGCTTTCTTCATCGACGGTCTGCTCAGAAGCAAAGGTATCTCATTTGATACAACATCCGTGCTAATGAAATGATTCACTCCAGCAATATTGCAAGGGATCACCACTCTTTTTAGCGACTTCAGAGTATTATCATCCCCAAACCTGAAACTTGTGGAACTTTCAAATTCCTTAACCTTGTTACGATTTTCAGCATTCAAAGAGTCCAGGTAACATTTTAACCAGTCAATTCCACACACAGTAGATGTGCAGCCACTGTCCAATACAACACAGTTGAAGGATTCTGCAACTAACACCCTCATTACCGATGTAAAACTGCTTGTCAATAGGACAATGCCTTCTTTCAGGTCACTATCTTTTTCCTCTTCTGACTCTTCTGTGTCATGTGTCGCTTCAAACACTCTATCATAACGAGTTGGACAGTTGAAAGCATGATGGTATCGAGAGTCACATCGAAAACATTGATTTATCATGCCCTGTGCATTTCTGGGGTTCATCTTCCTATTGTAGGCTCTAACTGGGTTTCTGTCTTCATAATTTCCTTGTCTTGGTCTCCTTCTATAGTCTTGAGCCCTGTTCGTAGCCATACGATTTTGCCATCCTGTTAGTAATGTATCTTCCATATTCTGCCTTATTGCAGGCTGACCTATTTGGGTCATCAGAGCCATCGGAATCAAATGTTTCCCCAGAAACTTTTATAAAGCTTTTGTCATCTGTTCGAATAAGGTATCCTTATCAGTAAACTGAACTCCTGTCAAAACCAGGAGCCTATCCATGTTGCTCACTCTAGCACAGTTAAGTAATTTAAAGGCCAACACAGACTGTGGAAATTCCAGTTTGTGTTTCTGCAGCCTTTTATATAGTCTGCCAAATTCCATTATATAGTCTTCCATGAAGATATCCTCCATTTTCAGGAACTTATCAAAATCCGACCATGCTTCATACGCACTTAACAAGTCATCTTTCTTATAAATCTTCTCCCTATAATGTAATAAAGTCTCCAGACCTTCTTCTGAGTCTAACTCTTCCAATTCCAGCTCAGAAAGCTCTTTGTTTCGGATTTTACTGCCATATGGTAGAGAAAGAACCAATGCCATACCTTGTTTTCTCTTTCCCAAAGCAATAACCTTAGTCCACATAACTACTGCACTTCTCCATTGGTCACACGATTCCCTTTCAGAAAATAAGGGAGGATAGTCATATCCAGCCATCTTTATCCTCGGTTCAGCCATATATCCCTTTTTCTTTTCTCACTCACTCCTTGGTTTGATCTGGAAACGTTGTATCTTTCAACCCTTCACATTTACACAGCAACCATCCTCTGCTACCAATTGTTAGACGTTTTAGTTGCTGTGATATGAAGAGTCTAAAGTTCTGTTCCTTCTTCACAAACACACATTTATTTCATTCCAACAGCCTTTGCACAAAACTCTAACCATACATCACCTGACAGAGGCCACCTGAAGCCCCTTTACATATCAGTGTCAATTAATGGATACTTTACATAAATGAGACAACTAATTGCAATGTTTCTTAACCCCCTACTTAACAGCAGCTGCACCAGACCAAGTAAGTCCCAAGTCAACGTACGCTATGAGATAGACGCTCCTAGTTGCTACCCTGTAAACAGCTCAACCCAGCAGCCTCCGAACTGAGCAACGGCCATTGTTCCTCTGACTGAGTGGGCACCTGAAGCTAAGTATAGACTTTAGTAATAGTGGTAGTTTAGTTTGTAGAGTTTATGCATGAGTAGATTTGACTGTGTGTAAATAAATGAGCATTGCTTTTGAACTTACTAACTGGTGTATCGAGTCATTGATCAGTATTCGGTTCTCAACCTTGTGGCGGTGTCGAAAGATACCTGGCGACTCTTGAGCAAACGTGATTAAACAGAGCCAAATTAAGAGCCAACCAAAAGTTAGCAACAGCCTCGTTGAATTCTTTGAGGATATGACGAGACACATTGATGAAGGTCAGGCAGTGAATGTGGTGTATATGGATTTCAGTAAGGCATTTAATAAGGTTCCTCATGGTAGGCTCATTCAGAAAGTTAGGGGGCATGGGATACAGGGAAAGTTGGCTGTCTGGATACAGAATTGGCTGGCCGAAAGAAGACAGCGAGTGGTAGTGGACGGAAAGTATTCCACTTGGAGGTCGGTGACCAGCGGTATCCCACAGGGATCTGTTCTGGGACCTCTGCTCTTTGTGGTTTTTATAAATGACTTGGATAGGGCAGCACAGTGACGCAGTGGGGTATTCCACTTGGAGGTCGGTGACCAGCGGTATCCCACAGGGATCTGTTCTGGGACCTCTGCTCTTTGTGGTTTTTATAAATGACTTGGATAGGGCAGCACAGTGATGCAGTGGGGTAGCACTGCGGCCTCACAGCGCCAAGGTCCCAGGTTCGATCCCAGCTCTGGGTCACTGTCCGTGTGGGGTTTGCACATTCTCCCCGTATTTGCGTGGGTTTCTCCCCCACAACCCAAAAATGTGCAAGGTAGGTGGATTGGCCATGCTAAATTGCCCCTTAATTGGAAAAAATGAATTGGGTACTCTAAAAATAAAAAATTTAAAAATTAAAATAAATGACTTGGATGGGAAACTGGAAGGGTGGGATAGTAAGTTTGCCGATGACACAAAGATTGAGGGAGTTGTAGATAGTGTTGAGGGCTGTTGCAGGTTACAACAGGACATTGACAGAATGCAGTGCTGGGCTGAGAAGTGGCAGATGGAGTTCAACCTAAATCAATGTGAAGTGATTAATTTTGGAAGGTCGAATTTGAATGCTGAAAACAGGGTTAAAGGCAGGATACTTGGAAGTGTGGAGGAACAGAGGGATCTTGGGGGCCCTCTAAGTTGCCACCCAGGTTGACAGGGTTGTTAAGAAGGCATATGGTGTGTTGGCTTTCATTAACAGGGAGATTGAGTTTAAGAGCTGCGAGGTTTTGCTGCAGCTTTATAAAAACCTAGTTAGGCCACATTTGGAATATTGTGTCCAGTTCTGGTCGCCTCATTATAGGAAGGATGTGGATGCTTTGGAGAGGGTGCAGAGGAGATTTACCAGGCTGCTGCCTGGACTGGAGGGTGTGTCTTATGAAGAAAGGTTGAGTGAGCTCAGGCTTTTCTCACTGGAGCGAAGAAGGCAGAGAGGTGACTTGATAGAGGTGTACAAGGTGATGAGAGGCATGGATAGAGTGGATAGCCAGAGACTTTTCCCCAGGGCGGAAATGACCGTCACGAGGGGACATAATTTTAAGGTGATTGGAGGAAGGTATAGGGGAGATGTCAGAGGTAGGTTCACACAGAGAGTGGTGGGTGCGTGGAATGCACTGCCAGCAGAGGTGGTGGAGTCAGAGTCATTAGGGACATTTAAGCGACTCTTGGACAAGCACATGGGCAGCAGTAAATTGAAGGGGTGTAGGTTAGGTTGATCTTAGATTAGGATAAATGGTCGGCACAACATCGTGGGCCTATACTATGCTGTACTGTTCTATGTTCAGGACACAATTTTAATTTTACAGCGTGTTTCCTACAAATGAAGACAGTGGGGAAGAGAATTAGGACCCAAAAGAGTTCTAAACAAGTAAATCTTTGCACTCGTTCTGTGGAGCCAGGAGATGCAGGAGCCCAGTGCCTCTGGGCCAAATAATTTTCCATTCAGTATGGATGGGAAACTGACTGGTGGGATGTAAAAGAGGCCTGAATTAAAAGAGCCTGGGTCTTGTTTTCTGGAGCAGTGGGGAAGATTATAACTCGTACTATTCACCTAAACCCCGCCAAGAGTTTTGTTACGACCCCCTTGGAGGCCACAGACTATGCACTACCCGATTTCCCATGACAACCATAAGACATAGGAGCAGAATTAGGCCACTCGGCCCATCAGATCTGCTCCGCCATTCAATCATGGCTAATATTTTTCTCATCCCCCATTCTCCGGCCTTCTCCCCATAACCCCTGATCCCCTTATTAATCAAGAACCTATCTATCTCTGTCTTAAGGACATTCAGTGATTTGGCCTCCACAGCCTTCTGCGACAAAAAAGTTCCACAGATTCACCACCCTCTGGCTGAAGAAATTCCTCCTCATCTCTTTTTTAAAAGATCGTCCCTTTAGTCTGAGATTGTGTCCTCTGGTTCTAGTTTTTCCTACCAGTGGAAACATCCTCTCCACGTCCACTCTATCCAGGCCTCACAGTATCCTGTAAGTTTCAATAAGATCCCCCCTCATCCTTCTAAACTCCAACAAGTACAGACCCAGAGTCCTCAACCGTTCCTCATACAACAAGCTCTTCATTCCAGGGATCATTCTTGTGAATCTCCTCTGGACTTTTTCCAAGACCAGCACATCCTTCCTTAAATATGGGGCCCAAAACTGCTCACAATACTCCAAATGGGGTCTGACTAGAGCCTTATACAGCCTCAGAAGTACATCTCTGATCTTGCCGTCTAGCCCTCTCGACATGAATGCGAACATTGCATTTGCCTTTCTAACTGCCGACTGAACCTGCACGTTAACCTTGAGAGAATCTTGATGTGGAGATGCCGGCGTTAGACTGGGGTGAGCACTGTAAGAAGTCTTACAAACCACGTTAAAGTCCAACAGGTTTGTTTCAAATCGCTAGCTTTCGGAGCACTGCTTCTTCCTCAGGTGAATCTTGAACAAAGACTCCCAAGTCCCTTTGTGCTTCTGATTTCCTAAGCATTTCCCCATTTAGAAAATAGTCCATGAATGACATGAAATGAAAATCGCTTATTGTCACAAGTAGGCTTCAAATGAAGTTACTGTGAAAAGCCCCTAGTCGCCACATTCCTGCGCCTGTTCAGGGAGGCTGTTACAGGAATTGAACCGTGCTGCTGGCCTGCCTTGGTCTGCTTTCAAAGCCAGCGATTTAGTCCTGTGCTAAACAGCCCCTGATTGCCTCCACTCCTCCTTCCAAAGTGCATAACCTCACACTTTTCTACATTGTATTCCATCTGCCACTTCTTTGCCCACTCTCCTAGCCTGCAGCCCCTTCTGCAGTCCCCTTGCTTCCTCAATACTACCTGCCCCTCTACAGATCTTTGTATCATCTGCAAACTTAGCAACAGTGCCTTCAGTTCCTTCTTCCAGATCATTAATGTATATTGTGAAAAGTTGTGGTCCCAGCACAGACCCCTGAGGCACACCACAAGTCACCGGCTGCCATCCTGAAAAAGACCCTTTTATCCCCACTCTCTGCCTTCTGCCAGTCAGCCAAACTTCTTTCCATGCCAGGATTGTACACTTAACACCATGGGTTCTTCAATTATTTTACAGTCTCCTATGCGGCACCTTGTCAAAGGCCTTCTGGAAATCTAAATAAATCATGTCCACTGGCTCTCACCTGTCTAACGTCCTTGTTACCACTTCAAAGAACTCTAACAGATTTGTCAGACATGACCTCCCTTTGACAAAGCCATGCTGACTCAGTCCTATTTTATCATGCACTTCCAAGTACTCTGCGATCTCATCAATAATAATGGACTCTAAAATCTTACCAATGACCGAAGTCAGGCTAACCAGCTGATAATTTCCTGTCTTCTGCCTCCATCCCTTCCTAAACTGCGGTGTTACATTAGCCATTTTCCAGTCCTCTGGGACCATTCCTTCCTCCAGTGATTCCTGAAAGATCACCACCAATGCCTTCGCAATCTCCTCAGCTGTCTCTTTTAGAACCCTGGGATGTAGTCCATTTGGTCCGGGTAATTTATCCACCTTCAGACCTTTCAGTTTCCCCAGACCCTTCTCCTTAATAATGGTCACTGCACTCGCCTCTGCCCCTGATTCTCCTGGAGCTCTGGCATCCCACTGGTGTCTTCCACCATGAAAACTGATGCAAAGTAACTATTCAGTTCCTCTGCCATTTCTTTGTTTCCTATTACTACGTCTCCAGCCACATTTTCCAGTGGTCCAATGTCTATTTTTGCCTCTCTCTTACCTTTTATGTATTGAAAAACCAATGAGTATGAACTCCCCTGGTAAAATGGGGCAGAGTTAACATGGGTAACCTCACTGTGGCCCTTTGCAGCAAGGTGAGTTAGTTGTGTGTACCTAAATAAACCTGTGTTCATTTTATCCTACCCTGCGTTTCTGTGTGTCTCTTCAATGCATTCTACATTGGTGACGAGGCTGAAGTGGAGCAGCCGCAGTGCGTACTGCACCGTAAAACCACTTGTCTAGGCCCCAAGAAGCACCTACTCCAACTATAGAGATCCACACATCAGGAAACTTAAACATTTCAATGTGAGTAGCAATTACTGGATCCAGTGCATTGAGAGTGTACAATTATTTTTTGCTCAAATGCCATAGTTGGGGATGAACAGCAAACTGTGATATTGCTGACCCCAATTGGTGGGCTGACCTATGTGCTGATAAAGAGCCTCAGTCACCCAGACAGGTCAGACTCCAAGTTTTTCAATGCGTTGGTGGCTTTAGTTGAGGGGCATTTGAACCTAAAACCCCTGATTATAGTCCGCAGATTTCATTTCCACACAGCTTTGCAGGCCCAAGGAGAGTCCAACGGCAACTTCTTGGCGTGCTTGAGGACGCTCACCACCACATTCAAGCTTGGGCCCACGTTGATTGAATCCCTGCCAGACCATTTTGTTATTGGTCTCCGCGATGCTGACACCCAACAAAAGTTACAGAAGGAAACACACTTAGAACATAGAACATAGAACATTACAGCGCAGTACAGGCCCTTCGGCTCACGATGTTGCACCGAAACAAAAGCCATCTAACCTACACTATACCATTATTATCCATATGTTTATCCAATAAACTTTTAAATGCCCTCAATGTTGGCGAGTTCACTACTGTAGCAGGTAGGGCATTCCACGGCCTCACTACTCTTTGCGTAAAGAACCTACCTCTGACCTCTGTCCTATATCTATTACCCCTCAGTTTAAAGTTATGTCCCCTCATGCCAGCCATTTCCATCCGCGGGAGAAGGCTCTCACTGTCCACCCTATCCAACCCCCTAATCATTTTGTATGCCTCTATTAAGTCTCCTCTTAACCTTCTTCTCTCCAACGAAAACAACCTCAAGTCCATCAGCCTTTCCTCATAAGATTTTCCCTCCATACCAGGCAACATCCTGGTAAATCTCCTCTGCACCCGCTCCAAAGCCTCCACGTCCTTCCTATAATGCGGTGACCAGAACTGTACGCAATACTCCAAATGCGGTCGTACCAGAGTTCTGTACGGCTGCAACATGACCTCCTGACTCCGGAACTCAATCCCTCTACCAATAAAGGCCAACACTCCATAGGCCTTCTTCACCACCCTATCAACCTGGGTGGCAACTTTCAGGGATCTATGTACATGGACACCTAGATCCCTCTGCTCATCCACACTTTCAAGAACTTTTCCATTAGCCAAATATTCCACATTCCTGTTATTCCTTCCAAAGTGAATCACCTCACACTTCTCTACATTAAACTCCATTTGCCACCTCTCAGCCCAGCTCTGCAGCTTATCTATATCCCTCTGTAACCTGCTACTTCCTTCCACACTATCGACAACACCACCGACTTTAGTATCGTCTGCAAATTTACTCACCCACCCTTCTGCGCCTTCCTCTAGGTCATTGATAAAAATGACAAACAGCAACGGCCCCAGAACAGATCCTTGTGGTACTCCACTTGTGACTGAACTCCATTCTGAACATTTCCCATCAACCACCACCCTCTGTCTTCTTTCAGCTAGCCAATTTCTGATCCACATCTCTAAATCACCCTCAATCCCCAGCCTCCGTATTTTCTGCAATAGCCTACCGTGGGGAACCTTATCAAACGCTTTGCTGAAATCCACATACACCACATCAACTGCTCTACCCTCGTCTACCTGTTCAGTCACCTTCTCAAAGAACTCGATAAGGTTTGTGAGGCATGACCTACCCTTCACAAAGCCATGCTGACTATCCCTGATCATATTATTCCTATCTAGATGATTATAAATCTTGTCTCTTATAATCCCCTCCAAGACTTTACCCACTACAGACGTGAGGCTCACCGGTCTATAGTTGCCGGGGTTGTCTCTGCTCCCCTTTTTGAACAAAGGGACCACATTTGCTATCCTCCAGTCCTCTGGCACTATTCCTGTAGCCAATGATGACATAAAAATCAAAGCCAATGGTCCAGCAATCTCTTCCCTGGCCTCCCAGAGAATCCTAGGATAAATCCCATCAGGTCCCGGGGACTTATCTATTTTCAGCCTGTCCAGAATTGCCAACACCTCTTCCCTACGTACCTCAATGCCATCTAATCTATTTACCTGGAGCTCAGCATTCTCCTCCACAACATTGTCTTTTTCCTGAGTGAATACTGACGAAAAATATTCATTTAGTATCTCACCTATCTCTTCAGACTCTACACACAACTTCCCATCCCTGTCCTTGACTGGTCCTACTCTTTCCCTAGTCATTCGCTTATTCCTGACATACCTATAGAAAGCTTTTGGGTTTTCCTTGATCCTTCCTGCCAAATACTTCTCATGTCCCCTCCTTGCTCGTCTTAGCTCTCTCTTTAGATCCTTCCTCGCTACCTTGTAACTATCCATCGCCCCAACTGAAACTTCACACCTCATCTTCACATAGGCCTCCTTCTTCCTCTTAACAAGCGATTCCACTTCTTTGGTAAACCACGGTTCCCTCGCTCGGCACCTTCCTCCCTGCCTGACCGGTACATACTTATCAAGAACACACAGTAGCTGATCCTTGAACAAGCTCCACTTATCCAGTGTGTCCAACACTTGCAGCCTACTTCTCCACCTTATCCCCCCCAAGTCACGTCTAATGGCATCATAATTTCCCTTCCCCCAGCTATAACTCTTGCCCTGCGGTGTATACTTATCCCTTTCCATCTTTAACGTAAACGTCACCGAATTGTGGTCACTGTCCCCAAAGTGCTCACCTACCTCCAAATCCAACACCTGGCCTGGTTCATTACCCAAAACCAAATCCAATGTGGCCTCGCCTCTTGTTGGCCTGTCAACAAACTGTGTCAGGAAACCCTCCTGCACACACTGTACAAAAAACGACCCATCTAATGTACTCGAACTATATCTTTTCCAGTCAATATTTGGAAAGTTAAAGTCTCCCATAATAACTACCCTGTTACTTTCGCTCTTATCCAGGATCATCCTCGCCATCCTTTCCTCTACATCCCTAGAACTATTTGGAGGCCTATAGAAGACTCCCAACAGTGTGACCTCTCCTTTCATGTTTCTAACCTCAGCCCATGCTACCTCGGAAGAAGAGTCCCCATCTAGCATCCTCTCCGCCACCGTAATACTGCTCTTGACTAGCAGCGCCACACCTCCCCCTCTTTTGCCTCCTTCTCTGAGCTTACTAAAACACCTAAACCCCGGAACCTGCAACATCCATTCCCTGGAGTGAGCGATTGACATCACTGTCTGTCAGGAGACCTGTGTGGAGCCCGGGGTCCAAGAGCTTTATGGTATGATAGTCCTAAACCTCGGCCGTTGGAGCAACCACCGTCTGGCCAGGACCAGACCCGAGGGACGCGACCCCCCCACAGGGTGGAGCCCGCCGCAGAAACAGATGCCATCACCTTGGAGCACCCGGGGTCAACCGGGAAGACTCCCCCAAGCCGGAATACCAAGATGACGGTTGCAGACAGCAGGCCGGGAACGGGACCCCAGGTGAACCGTGAAAAAGCCACTCCCCGCCAGCTCCCCAGGCTTTACCACCCCCCTAGAGACCAGGCATACTACATCGAAGACCAAGACGATGCTTACCAACAACTTCATTGCATAACATTCCCCAGAGTCGCACCCATCCGGACAGCACTGCAAGTCAACAGGCACCCCATTGAGATCGAGCTCGACACCGGAGCGGCAGTTCCAGTCGTCAGCCACCGGACCTTTATCATGATCTGGTCCGGTCTCCAGATCTCCAGGACATGGATGCTGGGTTGGCCACGTATATGGGGGAGCCTCTGGCCATCAAATGCACCATCCAAGTATTCATGATGTATGGGGACCAGTTAGCATGCTTGCCCTTGATGGTGGTCTGTGACGGTGGCCTCAGTTTGTTGGGCCACGACTGGCTTCATCAATTGAAGTTTCCCCACACCAGAAGGCAGTCCAGGAGGTGAAACAATGGTTATCCTCCGAGAAGTTGCTCACCCACTTTGACCCGGCCAAGACGCTTCTCCTCACATGTGACGCTTCTCCTTATAGCAAGGGGCCTGTCCTCACACACGGGATGCCTGATGATCGGAATGGCCTATCGCTTTCGCATCCCACACACTCGCCGATGCGGAGAGTAACTACGCACAAATCGAGAAGGAGGGCCTGGCTGACTTTTTCAGCGTTCGCAAATTCCACTAATACGTCTACAGCCGTGCATTTATGGTTTACACCGGCCTCAAAATCTTGCCCGGGCTGTTTAAGGAAGATTGTGTGATTCCCCCGATCAAATCAGCCAGGGTCCAGCCGTGGGTTTTACTCTTGGCCGCCTAAGAATATAAGTTGGAACACCGTCCAGGCACCCGGATCCTGCATGCTGGCGCATTGAGCCACCTAGTCCTCTCCACTAGGCCGCCAGCACCTGCTTGGACCACGGAGGTCGTCGCAGCACTCCATTTCATGGAATTCCTGCTGGTAACGGCAGCAAGTGTGAGGGTTTGGACCCAGACCAACCCACAGTTATCCCGGGTCCGATGCATGGTTCAATATGGAGCCCAGCACTGGGCAATGCCCGACAAGTTGAAAGCCTACACTATGAAGTTCCTGGAGCTCAGTGTGGAGGACGGCATTGTATTGCGGAGGATGTGAGTGGTCATCCCAGAATGCTGCCGCGCGCCGCTGCTACAGGACCTCCACAGTGGATATGCAGGGGTGTCCAAGATGAAGATGCTTGCCCGGAGTTAAATCTGGTGTCCACCTCTCCCAGCAGCACTGCTGAAGCTTCAAAACTATTGGTCCTCTGATTGGGTCAGCAGCATCAGGAACCCGCTCGCCATTTTGATCTGGACTGCTCGTACGGGGAAGTTAAGAGGCCGCCTGTGTCCAAAATCACCGAGCTGGTTCCGCTGCCGCCAAGTGCAGGTTCAAGACCGGCTTTTCGAAGCACCCAGCAAAATTCAGCCCAATAATTAGAGAGCAGCAGAGAACAAAAATTACAAATGCTGCAAGCAGAAAAGGGGAGCGTGGGAGAGGAACATAGAAATTGGCGCACAAACTGGAAGGAGCTACAGACACAAACACAAATAGGTGGGAACTGATGTTCAGAGAAATATTGATGGAATGCGGGAGAGAAACTGATACAGAAACAGACACCCAGAAAAATAGAAAGAGAGAGCAGGAGGAAAGAAAACATAGACCCAATTAAATACTGAAATCAGAAAAAAATACTTTACAATGGCAATTGAACCATAACGTCCAGACGATCTTCCAATACTTATATCAAAAATATTACAGTGCAAGAATAAGAGGGAAAAAATGTCGAGGATGTCTGGGTAAAGGAAGAAGGAGAGAGATTCTCTTGGGGGAATGGAAGAGAGACCGAATGAGTCTATTGCAAAGGATGTACCAATAGCAATGCCGCCATCAATCTGAACAACTGCCAACATCTCCACATGGGAAGCATCAAGATCAAAGAATGTTTTCCCTCCATTAGAATCTCCATGGTTTCAAGTCCATAGATCGGAGATTAATGGGCAGCATGGGACTGACTGGTCGAGCTTCTCACTGCCATTTCTGACTTTAGCATCTCAAGCAGTGCCGTATCTTTCAGCCACCAAACCATTTCAATTACAGTTCAAGGTCTGAGGTATCCTGTGTGAAAGGTGTTACAGAGTTCAAGTCCATTTGGGTACATCCCTAACAACTGGGTGTAGAAGCTCTTGATTTTTTTATTTAAATTGCATGTCACCACTACTTCACTCCCAAGACCAGGAGATTGGAATCTTTAGTGTGAATGAATTAGTGTTGCTCTGGGCAACCTAACTATCCACACAGTGGTGGAGTTGATGGAAAATTGTTTTATTTTACGACTTCCACTTTTCAAAGTTTTTACAGAAAGAATGATAAAAGCATAACCCAGTTTAGAAAAATTAATTTACAATTTCCTCACAAAATGGAAATCTACCCCTTCCATGGCGGTCAAGTGGAACAAGGGATAACACCATTGCATTAGCATAGGCCATTGAATCCAAAACAAAGGAAAAGATTAATGAGTTTATGCTATTAAGATTTATCTGCTTTTCTTCATAATAAGATTTAAATCAGTTTGTTATTTACCAATGCTGTCTGTGATTACACTTGAAAAATGCCACAGCAGCTTAGCCTTCCCAACTCTATGAGGATCATATGGGACTTGCAATCGTAGTGATTTTTGTGATTGTATTCTTTCCCAATGTGAATGTTTTGCCGCACTGGACTGCTTAGGCCTTGGCACTTTCCCAAATGCTGCGCTGTAACTTGTTTATCAAGACTTGCACAACATCTCCTGTTGTAGAGCATTCAATGATTAAGTTTGCCAAGACTACTGAAAATCTGTGATTGTTTTTCTATAATACCCGACATTAAATCATATCCATAGTTAGTGTTTGGGGTTTGAGAGTGGTTTACCACTGGTGTCTTTTTCAATTTTCTTCCTTTCTCCTGTATTTTTTAGCTGTGAACCTAAATAGTGAGTAGCACCAACAGACTATTCAATCATCCGATCCTAACTGTTGCCTCCCCAGCCTCACCCAAATCCTACATGTTTACACTCTTCAGTAGATCTCGAGCAGGAACCTTAGCTGAATCCATTCCACCTCCCTTGGCTACAGGCCAGGAATAGTACTGGCCTAATTAAAAAGTAAAGTCGCTCTAATCCCAGATGACCCTCTGCAGCTTTCCCCTTTGAGGTGATTTAACCTGAGGGTCACCACTCCTCAGGCCAGGGGCAAGGTTGAGAAGGCAGGACTTTCATGAATAACCTCAGCCGGTACCGGAATTGAACCCACACTGTTGGCCTCACTCTGCATCACGAGCAGATTTTCCAGCCAACTGCACAATCTACTACCTGAACAAAGAGTAGGAGATTGGAATCTGGGTCCTTTTGGTCTGAATGAATCAGTGATGCCCAGAGCTGTCTATCTGTCCACACAGGTGGTGGAGCTCAGAATCACAGAATGGTTAGAGAAGAGAAGGAGGCTATTCGGCCAGTCGTATCTGCACCGGCTCTCTATAAGAGAGGGTGGAATAGTAACACAGTGGTTTCCACTGTTGTTTCACAACGCCAGGGTCCCAGGTTCGATTCCCGGCTTGGGTCACTGACTGTGCGGAGTCTGCAAGTTCTCCCTGTATCTGCATTTGTTTCCTCCAGATTCTCCGGTTTCCTCCCACAAGTCCCGAAAGCTGAGCTATTAGGTAATTTGGACATTCTGAATTCTTCCTCAGTGAACCCGAACAGGTGCCGGAATGTGGCGACTAAGGGATTTTCAGAGTAACTTAATTGCAGTGTTAATGTAAGCATACTTGTGACAATAATAAAGATTAAAGATCAATTTTCCTAGTGTCACGCCTGGCCTTCTCCTGCATTCCTGCATGTTATCCTTTTGGGATAATAATCCAATTCCCTTTTGAATGCCTCAATTGAAGCTGCCTCCATTCTCAGGCAGTGCATTCCAGATCCAAACTACTTGCTTTGCAAAAAAAGTTTTTCCTCATGTCACCATTGCTTCTTTTGACAATTACCTTAAACCTATGTCCTCTGGTTCTTGATCCTTCCACCAATGGGAACGAGTTCTCCTTATCTACTCTGCACAGACCCCATGATTTAGAAAACCTCTATCAAACCTCCTCTCAGCTAATGGTAAATCTGTTTTGTTTAATTGCTTTTCACTCTTCAAAATTTCAACTGAAAGAATGAGCCAAGTCTGCAGAAAGGCCAGCCTCCGCCATGCAGAAATTAATCCCAGCCTCATACTTCAACTCCGTGTCGCACCGGTGCTCAGAGGGCACCATGTGTGCCATTGATTGTCGTCCAGACCTGGGCATGCCAGTGATGGAGGCAAACCCAGCATCCCAAGCATCCTGTTGGGTGTGATCCAGATTGAAGGTGATGCATGTACATGCCCAGGTGCGTAGGGCATCTCTGACAGCATGGATGCACCTGGGCACAGACGTTTGCGAGGTACCACAGATTCCTTGCCCAAGCCCTGGAATGAGCCAGAGGCATAAATGTTCATGACGACCGTCACCTTGACGGCCATACCTCTGCAGTGCTATGTGCGCCACCATCTGGCACAGGAGGCAGCACCATGAGGTCCGGCAGCTAGAATCATAAAATCCCTACAGTGCAGAAGGAGGCCATTTGGCCCATCAAGTCTGCAACAACCCTTTGAAAGAGCACCTTATCATGGTCCATGCCCCCACCCATCCTAGTAAGCCCACCCAACATTTTGTACACGAAGGGACAATTTGATATGGCCAATCCACCTAACGTGTACATCTTTGGGAGGAAACCGGAGCACCCGGAGGAAACCAACGCATACACGGGGAGAATGTGAAACTCCACACAGTCACCCAAGGCTAGAATTGGACCTGGGTCCCTGGCGCTGTGAGGCAGCAGCGCCTCGAAGACAAGCGCTTATGGTTTACATGTGGCCTGATGCAGCACTGCCATCGCACCTCTTTAGCCTGGCAGATGACTGGCACTTGAGCCTCACTGGCTGGCCCCTGCTGCTGTGGGTCAGGCTCCCCTCATGCAGGGTTCTTCCTGCGCTGGTGCTGGCATTCTCACTACAATGCCACCAGGTTAAATGGTCACCCTGAATCGTACTGCTGCGTCACCCTCAGCATTTCACCACATCCCAACCACCCCCCCCCCCACCCCCCCACCCCCCACTCCTCTCCTCCAACAGCCCCTTCAAGAGGATGTAGTCCGCACTACATCCCTGTCGCCATCAGTGACTAGCATCTGGCCTGTGATGTGGGGAGCCTCTATCTTCACCACATGTGCCTGCCAACTGGAGTACCAGTGGCTGCTGCAACCGGTGTCAGCGATAGGCTTTGTGGCCCTTGTCCTGTTTCTCCAGGTGGGGGCCACTGTGGGTCTTCCCCACTGGGTGAGCCTTGTGCTCTCCTGCCAGAAAGATGGCAACTGGTTGTATGGTGGAAACATTAATACTGTGCAGGCATGCGGCTCTATGCTAAGAGACTGCTTTGTGGGCAGGTTTGCAGATGGGGGTGAGCAGAGAATGTGTGCGTTTGCTGGGACCTTAACTGCAGAATTAAGTGGAACCTTAACTGGCAGCACGGTAGCATTGTGGATAGCACAATTGCTTCACAGCTCCAGAGTCCCAGGTTTGATTCTCGGCTTGGGCCACTGTCTCTGCTGAGTCTGCAGCTCTCCCCGTGTGTGTGTGGGTTTCCTCCGGGTGCTCCGGTTTCCCCCCACAGTCCAAAGATGTGCAGGTTAGGTGGGTTGGCCATGCTAAATTGCCCTTAGTGTCCATAATTGCCCTTAGTGTTGGGTGGGGTTACTGGATGATGGGGTGGAGGTGTGGGCTTGGGTAAAATGCTCTTTCCAAGAGCCGGTGCAGACTCGATGGACCGAATGGCCTCCTTCGGCACTGTAAATTCTATGATTCTATGAACCTGGGCTTTACACACAGGTTGTGACAGGGAGCTGGTCAGGTTTCCTGGCCGGGGGCAGGATGGGTGTGATCAGGGGCGCAGTGGGAAGGCAGGACTTGGAGACATCGCGCGATCCTCAGGGGTGGGCTATCCGATAGGTTCACTGGTGAGGCTTTTACTCTGAAAGGGGAATGGGAGCATTCCAGCAACACCGGTGCATGTGTCCTTTGTTTGGGATGATCTTTACTAATCCCCTGTTTCCTTTGCTGTGGGATTGCACTTCTAAAGCGTGCACTGAGGAGTGCCAACAACTGGTGGGCCAGCGATTGAACGTGGCACGCCCAATCCCTTGATGATACTGCTGGGATATGCGGGTGTCCAGGTGGGCAGGCTGGGTGGGTTGCCACATGGTCAGTCGCCCTCAGAGCTCAGCCAAGGCACTTTGATCATGAGGGGGACATCCCAAGTCCACAAACTTGCCACCAAGTCATTCCCCACTACTCCCCGAGATCCAGGCCTGCAACCCCCCCCCCCCCCCCCCCTCAGCAAGCCTGAATGGTTTCACAGGTTTGCTTTCCTCCTTGCTCTCTCTCACCAGCCACGTTGTCTGGGTCCCGCTTTTAAATATTTGCACCGAATCACGCCCGCGTGTCACCCGGCTGTGAGGGGTGCATGGAGAATTGGGCTTCCAGACCCTGAATCAGATTTACACACATGCAAATTGTGAATTTGCATGGTGTCACCAGGTGAGGCATGTAGCTCGCTGCTGCCGCCGGTGGAGAATCGGAGCATCTCCATTCTCCGCCTGATCGGGAATGCCTATACCACTGTCCGTGTCTGGAGAATCCAACCCCAGAAGTTGAGGGTACAGTACAGAAGACTGCAGTAATCACCTGAGACATGTACTCCAATTAGCAGCTTCAGTTTTCCAGCAATGCCTAAATTGAACTG
This sequence comes from Scyliorhinus torazame, assembly GCF_047496885.1. Classification (NCBI taxonomy): domain Eukaryota; kingdom Metazoa; phylum Chordata; class Chondrichthyes; order Carcharhiniformes; family Scyliorhinidae; genus Scyliorhinus; species Scyliorhinus torazame. Next base: position 263,650,108 of record NC_092709.1, read on the forward strand.
TTTTATCTTACAACAGGCAGCACTGAGCCTGCAGAGCAATATCAGGCAAGGAAGATGAGAGTCTAGACAGTCTGTCTGATGGATTTACCAGGAAAGGTATTTGGGTGACAATAGCCTGCTCGTCAGATTTGCCAGTAGCTCGAAATCGGAACTAGGTCCAGAAAAGCGGTTTGTGATTTTTGCTACTCTGATCATTTACAGTCCTGTAGAGGAGGATCCCTTTTAATTGTCCACCCAGCCCTTTAAATTTAATGTATGCACCAAAGGTTTCAATCCCATCATTATCGTGCTTCCTTCATTCAGCTGAATTTCCACATGAATCTTTGTGAGTGGAGTGATCTGGGAAACTGGATGCAAACAGCACATTGACATTTGAATCACGTCACTGATGTATACGAATAGATGAAAATCCAGCCTCATGTTACAATTTACGACTCTTTATCAGATCCTCGCTATGATTTCCCGATTGCAGTTAACTACAATCCAGAAACTGTCTTTATATAATCCTTTTTGCATCTTGCATAACCCAAGATAGTGTTTCTGATGGATTAAATGCTGTTCATAGAACCATAGAATCCCTACAGTGCAGAAGAAGGCCACTCAGCCCATCAAGTCTGCACTGGCCCTTAGAATGAGCACCCAACTTAAGCCCACGCCTCCACCCTATCCCTGTAATCCAGTAAGCAAACCTAATCTTTTGGGCACTAAGGGGCAATTTGGCATGATCAGTCCGCCTAACCTGCACATCTTTGGAATGTGGGAGGAAACCTGAACACCCGGAGAAAACCCATGTAGCCATGGGGAGAAATTGCAAACTCCACACAGACAGTCTCCTGGAATAGAACCGGGGTCCTTGGAGCTGTGAAGCTAACCACTGTGCCACCATGCTGCCCACATATTGTCACAATCAGTGCTGGATGATGGATATTAAACCCAGGGAGGCTGCTAATATAAATATAATTCTTTTTTAAAAATATATATTTATTAAAGGTTTTTAACACAATTTTTCACCCTTACAAACAAACCCCCTCCCCTCGTAACAAAATAGAAAGAAAACGCACATAGCAAGATATAAACATGGTAAAACGATATATTACAGAGCTTTGTACAATGGATTCCTCCCGTACATGCCAGTTTTCCAGATCTTTCATGTGTTCTCTTGCTCAAATACCCCCTAGGCAGACCCCCCTCCCCCCTCCCCCCCCCCCTTCACAAGACATCCCCCCCCCGGGTTGCTGCTGCTGCTGACCGACCTTCATCTAACGCTCCGCGAGATAGTCTAGGAACGGTTGCCACCGCCTGTAGAACCCCTGCGCAGACCCTCTCAAGGCAAACTTTATCCTCTCCAGCTTAATGAACCCAGCCATGACATTTATCCAGGCCTCCACGCTGGGGGGCTTTGCCTCTTTCCACATTAGCAAGATCCTTCACCGGGCTACTAGGGACGCAAAGGCCAGAATGCCGGCCTCTTTCACCTCCTGCACTCCCGGCTCGTCCACTGGTCCAAATATTGCTAGCCCCCAGCTTGGCTTGACCCGGGCTTTCACCACCTTAGATATTGTTCCTGCCACTCCCCTCCAGCAGCCCTCCAGTGCCGGGCATGACCAAAACATATGGACATGGTTCGCCAGACTTCCTGAGCACCTCCCACATCTGTCCTCTACCCCAAAAAACCTACTCAGCCTCGCCCCCGTCAAGTGCGCTCTGTGAACCACCTTAAATTGTATCAGGCTGAGCCTGGCACACGAGGAGGAGGAATTAACCCTACCTAGGGCATCAGCCCATAGCTCCTCCTCAATCTCCTCCCCCAGCTCCTCCTCCCATTTACCCTTCAGCTCCTCTACCAACGCCTCCCCCTCTTCTTTCATCTCCTGGTATATTGCCGACACCTTGCTCTCTCCCACCCATACGCCCAAGATCACCCTGTCTTGAATTTCCTGTGCCTGGAGCAACGGGAATTCCCTCACCTGCCGCCTCACAAACGCCCTCACCTGCATGTATCTGAAAGCATTTCCCGGGGGTATCCCAAACTTCTCCTCCAGTGCCCCTAGACTCGCAAAGACTCATCAATGAACAGGTCCCCCATTCTTCTAATCCCCGCCCGATGCCAGCTCTGAAACCCCCCGTCCATCCTCCCCGGGACAAACCGGTGGTTACACCTGATCGGGGTCCACACCGAGGCTCCCATTGCACCCCTGTGCCGTCTCCACTGGCCCCAGATCTTTAGCGTTGACGCCATCACCGGGCTCGTGGTGTACTTTGACGGCGAGAGCGGCAGCGGTGCCGTCACCAGCGCCCCCAGGCTCGTTCCTTTACAGGACGCCATCTCCAACCTCTTCCATGCCGCCCCCTCTCCCTCCATCACCCACTTATGGACCATCGCCACATTTGCTGCCCAGTAGTAGCTCCCCAGATTCGGCAGCACCAACCCTCCTCGGTCCCTTCTGCGCTCCAGAAACCCTCTCCTTACCCTCGGGATCTTATTCGCCCACACAAACCCCATAATGCTCCTGCCTACCCTCCTAAAAAAGGCCTTGGTGATCACGATGGGAAGGCACTGAAACACAAAGAGAAACCTCGGGAGGACCACCATTGTGACCGACTGCACTCTACCCGTTAGCGAGAGCGGTAACATGTCCCATCTTTTGAAGTCCTCCTCCATCTGCTCCACCAGACGCGTCAGATTCAGTTTATGTAGGGCCCCCCAACTCCTGGCTATCTGGATCCCCAGGTACCGAAAGCTCCCCTCCACCCTCCTCAGCGGTAGATCGCCTATCCCCCTTTCGTGGTCCCCTGCCTGTACTACAAAAAGCTCACTCTTCCCTACATTAAGCTTATAGCCCGAAAAATCCCCAAACTCCCTTAGAGTCTGCATGACCTCCACCATCCCCTCCACTGGATCCGCCACATACAGCAACAGGTCATCCGCATAAAGCGACACTCGATGCTCCTCTCCCCCTCGGACCATCCCCCTCCATTTCCTAGACTCCCTCAATGATATGGCCAAGGGTTCAATCGCCAATGCAAACAACAGGGGGGGACAGGGGGCACCCCTGCCTCGTCCCACGGTACAGCCCAAAATACTCCGACCTCCACCGATTCGTCACCACACTCCCCACCGGGGCTCTGTAAAGGAGCTTAACCCAGCTAATAAACCCTCACCCGAACCCAAACCTACGCAACACTTCCCAGAGGTACTCCCACTCTACTCGGTCAAAGGCCTTCCCCGTGTCAATAGCTGCCACTATCTCCGCCTCTCCCTGCACCGATGGCATCATTATCACGTTTAGGAGCCGCCGCACATTGGTGTTTAGTTGCCTGCCCTTTACAAATCCCATCTGGTCCTTGTGAATCACCCCCGGGACACAGTCCTCGATCCTCGTAGCCAGCACTTTTGCCAGCAACATAGCATCCACGTTGAGGAGCGAGATCGGCCCGTACGATCCACATTGCAGTGGGTCCTTGTCCCGCTTTAGGATCAAAGAAATCGTCGCCTCAGACATTGTCGGGGGCAGGGTCCCTCCCTCCCTTGCCTCATTAAAGGTCCTCACTAGCAGCGGGGCCAACAGGTCTACGTACTTCCTGTAGAAGTCCACCGGGAACCCGTCCGGTCCCGGGGCCTTCCCTGCCTGCATACTCCCCAAACCCTTGCTCAGCTCCTCCAACCCAAATCAGCCACCTCTTGCTCCTCCACCCTCGGGAATCTCAGTTGGTCTAGCAATCGTCTCATCCCCTCTTCCCCCGCTGGGGGCTGGGATCTGTACAGCTCCTCATAGAAGGCCTTGAATGCCTCATTTATTTTTGTCGCACTCCGCTCCGTAGCTCCCCTTCCATCCTTGACTCCCCCTATTTCCCTCGCTGCCATCCTCTTGCGGAGCTGGTGTGCCAGCATCCGACTCGCCTTCTCCCCATACTCGTAGGTCGGCCCCTGCGCTTTCCTCCACTGTGCCTCTGCCTTCCCTGTTGTCAACAGATCAAACTCCGTCTGGAGACGTCGCCTTTCCCCAAGTAATCCCTCCTCAGGGGCCTCTGCGTATCTCCTGTCCACTCTTAAAATCTCCCCCACTAAACTCTCCCTTTCCCTGCCCTCTATCTTCTCCCTATGAGTCCTGATGGAGATTAGCTCCCCCCTGATCACCGCCTTCAGCGCCTCCCATACCACCCCCACCCACACCTCCCCATTGTCATTGACCTCCAAGTACCTTTCGATACACCCCCTCACCCTCCCACACACCACCTCATCTGCCAGCAGTCCCACATCCAACCGCTACAGCGGGCGTTGGTCCCTCTCCTCTCCCAACTCCAGTTCCACCCAGTGCGGGGCGTGATCTGAAATGGCTATGGCCGAATACTCCGTTCCCTCCACTTTCGGGATCAGCGCCCTGCCCAGAACAAAAAAATCTATCCGGGAGTAGGCTTTGTGCACGTGGGAGAAAAAAGAAAATTCCCTGGCCTGCGGCCTGGCAAACCTGCACGGGTCCACTCCCCCCATCTGATCCATAAACCCCCTAAGCACCTTGGCCGCCACCGGCCTCTTTCCGGTCCTAGATCTGGAGCGATCCAGTGCTGGGTCCAACACCGTATTAAAATCCCCACCCATTATCAAGCTTCCTACCTCCAGGTCCGGAATGCGCCCCAACATACGCTTCATGAATCCGGCGTCACCCCAGTTCGGGGCATATACATTTACCAATACCACCCACGTCCCCTGCAACTTACCGCTCACCATCACATATCGCCGCCCCCCCCCCCCCCCCCCCCCCCCCCCCCCCCCACCGACTAGCCATCTCCTTTTCTAGGCCAGTCCCATGTCCGCGCCGCCCTCACCCTCCAGTCCCCGAGACGGGAGACCCCCGCCCCGACCACCTTTTCTGTGTCCCATTCCCCTTCGGCCAGTGCAGCACCAACCCTTTTTTCCCCCCCCTTCCCCCCCACCTCTGCCCCGCTAGACCCGTGTCTAGCTTTTTTGCTCCCCCATAACACACCCGTAAGTCAGCTGACACCTGCTGACCCCGGCTTCCCCCGCCGTCCCGTTGACCCCCCCGTGTGGGAATCTCCCAATCAGTGTGCGTTCCTCCATTCCCCCTCCCGCCTTTCTTCCCTAGCGCGGGAAAAAACCCGCGCTTTCCTAAGCCTACCTCTGGCGCAGCTCCTGTCTCTTTCCCCTCATCGCCATCCCCATCTCTCCTCCAGCCCATGTAACATTTCCTGCGCATGATTAACACACTATATACAACAACCATCAAACATCCCCCCCACCCTCACAAACCCTCAGTTTGAGTCCAACGTTTCGGTTTGAATAAAGGTCCAAGCCTCTTCAGGCGTTTCGAAATAATGGTGCTAATCCTCATATGTGACCCACAATCGGGCTGGCTGCAGCATTCCGAATCTCACTCCTTTCCGGTGCAGCACCGCCTTGGCCCGGTTGAAACCCGCTCTCCTCTTTGCAACCACCGTGCTCCATTTCGGGTATATTCGGATCTCCGCATTGTCCCACCTGCTGCTCCGATCTTTCTTGGCCCATTTCAAGACCCTCTCTCTGTCCGTGAAACGGCGAAACCTCACCACAATCGCCCTTGGCGGCGCGTTAGCCTTGTGCCTCCTCGCCAGCACCCGGTGTGCCCCATCCAGCTCCAAAGGCCTCGAAGGGGCCTCCGCGCCCATCATCGACTCGAGCATCGTGCTCGCATATGCCCCGGCATCGGCCCCCTCCACCCCTTCAGGGATTCCCAGGATCCGCAGATTCTTTCTCCTCGACCTGTTCTCCAGGTCTTCGAATCTTCCCGCCCACCTCTTGTGCAGCGCCTCGTGCTCCTCCACTCTCACCGCCAGGTCCAAGATCTCGCCCTCGTTCTCATTGACTTTTTTCTGCACCTCCTGGATCTTTACCTCGTGGGCCTTCTGGGTCATCCCTTGTCCTTCAATCGCCGACAGCATAGGCGCCAGCATCTCCTTCCGCAGCTCCTCGAAGCAGAGCTTGATGAACTCTTGCAGCTCCGGCCCGCATTCCACTTTATCCCCGGCCGCCGCCATTTTGTTTTTCTTCCCTCGCTTCTCCCGCTGCTCCAGTGCCGCTTTTTGGGCCGTTTCGCTTCTGGTCCGGTCCATAAACGGTGAAGGGGGACCTCACTCTTCCCTTCCCACACGGAACATCTTCAAAAAATTCCCGTTGGGGTTTCTCTAGAGAGCCCGAAAGTCCATAATAGCGGGAGCTGCCGAATCGTGCGGCTTAGCTCCGCATCGCTGCAACCAGAAGTCCGATAAATATAATTCATTCATGAGAGATATGCACCTGGAATTTCCATTTGCATTCTCCCAATCTCCTGGCATAGGTGATGTAAACAACTGATGATATCATTTCTTCCATTGAAGTAGCAGTGAGTGGGAGGTCAAATGAATGCTCATGGAACTCCTCCTAGCCCATTAAGCAAAAACCTTGCTGCAAAATACTAAGCATATCAACATAAGTACAATGAAGTAAAATTGCAATGTGTTAATTGCCCTTTTCAAGAACTGCTTTTGCTGTGTTTGGTTAGTCTGTTAGACTGACTTTCATGAACAAAATCCTTGCTTTTGGAAAGACAAATACAATAGTTTTGTTCACTCCCACCATTTTCAGGTTTCCCTCAAAAGTAAGCCTTCATGGGCAAGGTGCGACAAATGTTATCCACTTACTTTCTTTGAAGTCAGGTTATCAAACATTTACATTCATCAACAAAATGTAACAATGTAATAAACACAAATTTCTGAGATATTTATATATACCTCCCAACAAACCATCTACCCGACCCTCCAAGCACGGCCTGCCCTGCATGCAGCAGAGTCTGCAGATCACACATTGGACATCTCAGCCATTTTTAGAACCCATCGAACTGGAGTGGAAGCGAGTCATTCTTGATCCCGAGCAACTGCCTAAAAAAAGGAATAAGATCAAACGGCACAAAACACATTTCTGTCTGTGCAGCTCCCATCTGTTCCATATGTCTACAAAAGAACGTTTACTATCTAAACATAACAAACAATGCTGAGATATACAATTTACAACAACACAAATACTTACAGTGAATATATAATTAGTTTAAACCATTGCCTAAGAAGACTTTCAATCAACAATGCAGTGTTGATCTAAGATCAAAGGTTCTCTCTGATCTCTTGATTATCAGCCATTGTCTGTCTTCTAATTGTAAACTAACTAGTAAAACCCACACATTCATAACAAACACTCAAATCACATTGAAGGAGGCACGGTAGCATTGTGGATAGCACAATTGCTTCACAGCTCCAGGGTCCCAGGTTTGATTCCGGCTTGGGTCACTGTCTGTGCGGTGTCTGCACATCCTCCCCGTGTGTGCGTGGGTTTCCTCCGGGTGCTCCGGTTTCCTCCCACAGTCCAAAGATGTGCAGGTTAGGTGGATTGGCCATGATAAATTGCCCTTGGTGTCCAAAATTGCCCTTAGTGTTGGGTGGGGTTACTGGGTTATGGGGATAGGGTGGAGGTGTTGACCTTGGGTGGGGTGCTCTTTCCAAGAACTGGTGCAGACTCGATGGGCCGAATGGCCTCCTGCTGCACTGTAAATTCTAAGATTGTTTTGTAAGACAGTACAAAGCATTTGTACCACTGTGCTGTCTAAGTCCAATGAAATGCTGCTTTAACTAACATAGAACATAGAAAAATACAGCACAGAACAGGCCCTTCGGCCCACGATGTTGTGCCGAACATTTGTCTTAGATTAATCATAGATTATCATTGAATCTAACAGATCTGGCAATGCAAATTAACAACCACCTCAACTTGGTCACCACACTAGCACAAAACCAACAACTGCCCTCCCCAGAATGGAGGTCCGCAAGCTGTGGGGTGACAACCCAATTTTTCTAGGTTACCATTCCAGAGTAACACATTATGGAGCATTATGATGTAATTGTAATTACAGAGACATGGTTATAGGAGGGATAGGACTTGCAGTATTTTGGAGGATCAAATCTAGGTATGAATTATACTGTAAATGGCAGAACCCTTCGGAACATTAATGTACGGAGGGATCTGGGCGTGCAGGTCCACAGTTTCCTAAAAGTGGCAACACAGGTGGCCAAGGTGATTAAGAAGGCATAGGGCATGCTTGCCTTCATCATCAGGGGCATTGACTACAGGAGTTGGGAAATCATGTTGCAGCTGTATAAAGCCTTGGTTAGGCCGCATGGAGGTTTGCGTGCAGTTCTGGTCACCACATTATCAGAAAGACTTGGAAGCTTTGGAGAGAGTGCAAAGAAGGTTCACCAGGATGTTGCCTGGTCTCGAGGGTGTTGGCGACGGCGTTTCCGACGGCGTGGACACTCTGCCGCCGAATGGGAGAATCCCGCCCTGAGTTTGGCTCAGTGCTACTCACCATATCAATTCACTAAACCATTGGGAGCTTTTTATTGTTCCAAATCTGCGGTAACATTGACTTGTTGCTATGAAAATTGGCAGCAAAGATATTGGGCGGAATTCTCTGATAATGGGGCTATGTCCCCAAGTCCGTGAGAAAACAGGTGCTAATCACTCTGGACTTTCCTGGAGAAAGTCCAGAGTGATTCTCTGTTTTGAAGGGGGCTTGCAGGGCCCCGGTGTAGTCCTCACAGCTCCGACTGCCGATAAGGGGCCCTGCACTTCCGGCCGCATGTCCGCGCATGCGTGGCCATTCAACATGGCAGACCCACTCCGCGGGCCGTCCCCGACAATATAGGCCCCCTCAGATCACGCGCGGCCAGCGATCGGTAGCCCCCGATCACAAGCCAGGCCGTCCTGGAGGCACCCCACCTCCGGTGACGGATCCCCCCACCACCCTCCAGGGCGGCTGCGGATTGAGTCCGCAGCCGCCATTCCGAGCTCCCGCCGGGTGGAACCATGAGTGTACCACGCCGGCGGGAACTCGGCCAGTTGTCGGCGGAGAATCGCCGCGGGCATTACAGCATCACACCCCAGCACGTGGCTTAGAGCAAGCTGGTACAGTTAGACTGAGTTACTACAGTTAGATTAGCAGAGAGTCGAACTCATTTGAGAACTGTGTTAATAGTTCAATGAACACGTTGAACTCATTTCAGAATCTGGAGCTTCCTTTAGTTAAGACTGCATCAAGTAGCAGCCTGTGTTATCCGAAGCAGCATTACTCAACAATAGTTACCACATAATACTGCTTAGGTGAACAAACCTGGAAAAATGTCTCTTCTTGGTTCAGCGAAAAGCACAAAACTGCATCTTTTAGATGATAGGGACTTCCGGTGGTGGCCATGGAGTGAACGGTCGCACATTTGGCAGCTCCCGCTCATGGTGGTCTTTTTGTGGCTTTTACGCCAGATTGTTGTAGGAATTTTGTGAAGTAAGGGTGTAGAAGCAGGAACAGAAGGAGGGGACCCCCTAGTTTATGGAGCTGCGTCCCAGGAAAAATCGGAAAAGGAGGAATCAGAAGTTGGTGGCGAGTGAGGACCAGATTCTGAGTGTAGCAATGGCGGATCAGCAGGGTTTGGCCCCGCCAGCTCAGTGGTTGACGGACGAGTTGGTGAGCTTCTTGAATGAGAAGTTCTCCCAACAACGTAAGGAGTGTGCAGAGGACCTGGCCCGGGCGGTGGACTCGATTAGGGCGGTGCTTGACCGCGTGGAGGCGAGACTGACAACCCAGGGCCAGGCAATCCAGAAGTTGGAGGAGCAGGCGGGGGAGCATGAGGAGCAGACAATCTTGATGGCAGCGGAGATCGGGATGCTGCAGGACCAGCAGAAGCGATTGTTGGAGAAGGTGGAGAACCATTCTCGGAGGCAGAACATTCGGATCGTGGGTCTGCCAGAGGGGAAAGAAGGATCGGATACTGGTGTCTATGTGGGGAAGATGCTGGAGAAGCTGATGGGGGAAGGTTCGTTCGCCAAGCCATTGGAGGTGGACCGAGCCAACAGGGCACTTATGCGTAGGTCCCAGGGGCGTGAGCCCCCGAGGGCGATGGTGGTACGACTGCATCATTTCCGAGACAAGGAATGAGTTGGGCCAGGCAGACGAGGCAGTGTATGTAGGAAGGTGCTGAGATCCAGGTGTACCAGGACTTGGGAGCAGGATTCGCAAAGAGGAGGGGGAGTTTCAACAAGGTCAAGTCGGCCCTGTATCCAAAAGGAATGAATTTTGGACTGCTTTACCCGGCCCATCTATGGATGACCTATGAGGGTCGGGAATTGTACTTTAGCTCGCCGGAGGACGTGGTGGACTTTATGAAAGACAATAAGCTGATGGGAGAATGAAGATCTTGAGCTTTGAATGTGGGGAACTGAGCTATGAGCTTTGTTTTGTAAAACTTTAAACTTTGAAGCGGGAGAAGGATCCAGAGAATTGTGGATCATATAGGCCGATCTCTCTTTTGAATGTAGATGCGAAGTTGCTGGCAAAGGTCTTGGCCACACGTATAAAGGACTGTGTCCCGGGGGTAATAGGGGAGGACCAGACAGGATTTGCGAAGGGACGGCAGTTGATGTCCAACATTAGATGGCTCCTAAACGTTATAATGGTGCCAGTGGAGGGGCGTAAGGGAGAGGTGGTAGTAGCCATGGATGCAGAAATGGCCTTTGATCGGGTGGAGTGGAAGTACTTGTGGGATGTCCTAGGAAGGTTTGTGGATTGCTATACAAGGCACCGGTGGTGAATGGAAGGACCAACCGGGTCCGGTCAGAATACTTTAGTTTGTGTAGAGGGACAAGACAGGGATGTCAGCTCTCCCCACTACTGTTTGCCCTGGCCATAGAGCCCTTGGCAATGGCCCTTAGGTCATCGAATATCTGGCGGAAGATAGTGAGTGGGGGAGTGGAGCATACGGTTTCGCTCTAAGCGGACGATTTGCTCCTTTACATAACAGACCCAATGGGGGGATGCCTGGAATTATGGAGATATTGGAAGAATTTGGTCGGTTCTCAGGCTACAAGTTAAATATGGGATAAGAGCGAGGTGTTCGTGATCCAGGCGCGGGGGCAGGAGAGGAGACCGTTTAAAGTGGTGGGGAAGAGTTTTAGGTATCTGGGGATCAGGTGGCTAGGGACTGGGGTCAGCCCCATAAGTTAAATCTGGGCAGGGTGGTCGAGCAACTGAAAGGAGACTTCCGTAGGTGGGACATGTTCCCGCTGTCATGGGCGGGGAGGGTACAGGCTGTGAAGATGACAGTCTTCCGGAGTTGCTGTTTGTTTTTCAATGTCTTCCAATTTTTATCCCTAAGGCTTTTTTCAGGAAGATGAATGCAGCGATCTCGGGTTTTGTATGGGCTGGTAAGACCCCGAAGGTGAAGAAGGTACTTTTGGAACGGGGGCGCGGGGAGTGGGGCTTGGCCCTTCCGACTTTAAAAAAAAAAAATTTAGAGTACCCAATTCATTTTTCCAATAAAGGGGCAATTTAGTGTGGCCAATCCACCTACCCTGCACATCTTTTGGGTTGTGGAGGTGAAACCCACGCAAACACGGGAAGAATGTACAAACTCCACACGGACAGTGACCCAGAGCTGGGATCGAACCTGGGACCTCGGCGTCGTGAGACTGCAGTGCTACCTCTGCGCCACCGTGCTGCCCTCCAAATTTTATTAACTATTAATGGACTGCCAACATATCGATGGTTAGGAAGTGGGTAGTGGGGGAGGGGTCAGCGTGCGAGCGAGTGGAGGTGGCATCTTGCAAGGGTACGTGTTTGGGGGCTTTGCTGACGGTGTCTCTGCCATTCACGCCGGCTCGGTACTCCACAAGCCCGGTGGTGGTGGCAGCCCTGAGGGTGTGGGGACAATGGAGACAGCGCATGAGATTGGAGGGGGCGTTAGTGTGGTCACCGATCTGTGATAGTCTCCGGTTTGTTCCGGGGGGACTGGACGGGAGCTTTAGGAGGTGGCAGTGGGCAGGGATTGAGAGATTTGGGTATCTCTCCATTGAGGAGGGCTTCCCGAGCCTGGAGGCATTAGAGGAAGAGTTTGAGTTGCCGGGTGGGAACGGGTTTAGGTACCTGCAGGTACGGGACTTTGTCCGGAGGCAGGTTCCAGGCTTTCCTCGCATCCCCCGAAGGGGACTACAGGATAAGGTGATGTCAAAAACAGGGGTTGGGGAGGGGAGGGTCTTGGAAATATATAAGGAATTGATGGAGTGGGAAGGGGTCCCAATTAGGGTGAAGAAGTGGGAGGAGGTGTTGGGAGGGGAGTTGGAAGTCGGACAATGGGAAAAGGCCTTGAAGAGTGTCAATTCATTTTCGTTGTGTGCCAGGCTTAGTCTGATCCAGTTCAAGGTGATTCATAGGGCTCATATGACTGTGGAAGGCAGGGTGACTCTGAGTCCAGAGATGGCAATATTTGGGGTGTCGGAGGATCGGGGGGGCACAGGAGGGGAGAGAGGCCGATGTTTTGGCCTTTGCATCCCTGGTGGCCCGGAGACAGATTTTGCTGGGATGGAGGGACTCAAAGCCTCCAAAGTCAGGGATGTGGGTCAGTGACTTGGCAGGGTTTCTCAGGCTGGAGAAGGTTAAGTTCGCATTGAGAGGCTCAACTCAGGGGGTTGCTCGGAGGTGGCAGCCGTTCATCAACTTTTTGAAGGAAAACTGAACATCAGCAGAAAGAGAGGGGAGGAAAAGGGTGGGGCAGGAGAAAAATGAGAGGCATGGCATAGACAGGGAATCTAATATACGGGTAGTTAGGAACTAGGCCAGGGGCGGTAGTTGGTTATGTTATTGTAATATTGTTAGTGAGTCGGGCCGCTAGGCTGTTTAGAATGTTAATTTGTTAAACTGTGAAAATTACAAACGCTTCAATAAAATGTTTTCTAAAAAAAAAATCTTTCAAAGGATAATATTTGCAATCTGCCGTGGTTCTAAATGTTAGATGGAACAGACCTCCGTGGCTCCGATTATAGATGGAACTGGCCTGTCTGATGCCTGAATGGAGAACTAGCCTGCTTCCCCAATGAAGTGCTAGTGGTTAACCTGTTCAGTCTCTTTGATAAAGTATACATAAAAAGGGCACATTCTAACAAATGGGAGCAGAGTTCCATTAAGCGCACGTTTAGCCGGGTGTTTCCTGGCACTTGCAGCACCAAGAAACACCATGCTATCTACTGGGACTCTGGTTCTATTCGGTGCCTCAATGGGGAACGCCCCTTCAAGGTCGCACTTAGTCCCGTTTCCTGCACTAAGGAGTTCAACTCCCGAACTCCCCCCAAAGCCCCAACTCACCTGGAATGGTGTCATTGGGCCCACTCCCAGGTCCAATCCCTGTCGTGGGGAAAATGCCAGCTTGGCACCTTGGCACTGTTAGCCTGACACCTGGGCAGTGCCAGGCTGGGTCTCAGGTGGCATCGCCAGTGTGCCAGTGCCAAGATGGCACAGCTGTTCCAGGTTGCTACCCTGCCCAGAGGACAACCACCTGTGGGCCTCCAATCCCCTGTGAGACTCGCACAAGTGCTGTTCTGTCTGGTTCGCATTTGTGGAGACCAGCACTGAATAGCACTCACCTGAGATCTCTGAGGTGAAAAGGTTAGATCCCAACATCTCGGGTAAACCATGGGAGAGCATATTAGAGTGAGACTAGCTGTAATATGCAGATTTGCAAAATAGTAATCCCACACTCAAGGGGCAGGATTCAGAACGTGATGTTCTGGCATCTACCAGCGGCACTGCGCTGCCTTTCTAGTGCAACATGGCTGGTAGATGGCACCTATAATCCCTGTAGATTCAGCTGTCTACATCTCGCAAAATGCCTTGCCTTTAGAAGTTATCATTTGTTTAGCCCAACTGATCTCTGGTAAACAATGTTCTGATATGGCAACTTGTACCCCAATGCCTTTAGATGCCTGCTAATCTTGTTACTGGGCAGTTTGAATCTCATTATTCCTCTAGACGCCTGCTAGACTTGTTATTCGTCTGTTATTTTGTTTTCATCTCAAGTTCACTGTTAACATCGTTCATTTCCCAAATTCCTAACACTAGGCATGATTATCTGGCCCCTACAGCACCTCAACTGAATTCAGCTCAATGAAGTTGTTTTTATGGGTGATGTTGTGCTTGCCGAATCCAGAAAACCATAAGTATGATTAGAAATACCATCTACCACATGGGCTGCAGTGATATCAGTTACAAAAGCTGTACTGTATTAGACACCCGAGTAAGGTGGAAATCTGTCTTTAACCTTTGATTTGAAGGAGTGGTTATCAGTAATTAAGCAGCTGCACCAAACGTTTTATCAGGGTGGGGTACAGCAACCTCTGGAACATCCTGAAACAAAAGGAATTGCAAATACACAGTGCATATGTTCACAATCTAGGCTCTAAAATTTACTTAACCTCCTGAAAATGTTCTTAATGTTTAACATTGAGTAGTAAGGATTAAATCATTAATGTTCCAGACTGAAAGCAATGTTTAACAATGAGTAGTAAGGATTAAATCATCATGAAAAATCATGGGATTTCGAGAAACTAGACTTTGCCATTGCTAATATTACAGGTTGGTTGAACTGATATTTGCTGCTGATGAAGCACTCCCATCCTCTGACATGCACACATCGCCAGCTCAATGGAGTAAACTAAATTTTCCTGTGGGTTTAAGGATCCCCAGTGTCAGGACCAAATGGGGGTCCCACCACCTGCACTTTGTGCTACGCAATCTTTCGGTGGCAGTCTCTTAATTGGCCATCTCCACGCTCACCATTATATTAATGATGTTGAGAGGGCACCAGATGCTGTGGCCCAGTTAGAGGGCCTTGAGTCTGGAGTCTCAGCAGCCCCACCAGGAGAGGTGGACACTATTGAGACAGGTCGGGGATTGGGAGGGTGCAAAAGCAAAAGATTATATGGACCAAAGCCAATAGGTCCCCTTTCAAGGAATAGTTTGGGCCAGTGGGATCTTTCCTGCCTGAAGTCCTGTCATTGAGGCATGAGCCTCTGGCTGAATTGGCCATCCAGGTTGCTGCAGAGAAGCTGGTGACCGCTGTGCATCAGAGGATTGGGGGATGCTTCATTAGCAGGAAAGTTCTGGTGGTGTTGCAAAATCACCCCTTATTGTGCCTTCCTGACACATCTCTCCCATCCTATTTTCCTGGCTTCTCATCCTCCTATCCAGTAATCACAGGACCATGGAAATTCAGACATCTGAGGCATTGTTCTGCTACATTTATCTAGGTTTTGGAAGGGGTGAGCACAGTACGAAGTCTTACAACACCAGGTTAAAGTCCAACAGGTTTGTTTCGATGTCACTAGCTTTCGGAGCGCTTTGAAAGGGGTAGGCAGCGGACAAGGGGAAATAAGGTAAATAAAGATTTGCTTCTACATTTTCATGTATTTGAATTTACACATTTAAGAAACATGAGGATCAAAGCGTATCTCTAACCAAAGAGATTACTTTCTTTCCTGGGCCTCACCATAGCTGACATTATTAACAGTTTCCTCTCCTTGGCTGCTATCCTGCTTCCCTTCATTCCATCTTTCGCTATCCCCTCCTCTAAAAACCTATCCTTGACCCCTCTGTCCTAATCCAACAACCTCCAGTTGCATTCCAAAGACCATGGGCTGGATTCTCCCAAAATGGGACTATGTCCCCACGCCGGCGTAAAAACGCTGGAGTTTCACTCCCGAGTTTCCGATAAAAAAGATCAGCTAATTCACTCATCTTCAGGGAGCTAGCAGGGACCCAGAGTGATTCGCGCAGCTTTAGCTGCGGATGAGGGTTCCCGCACTTCTGGTTTTGAGTCTGCGCATGCGCATGCCTCCAGCGGCCACGCCAAGCGCCATGGCAGATTCAGACCACAGAGGCAGCTGCAGAATGTAGACCCCCCAATCGGCCGCACGCACGAAGATCCGACCTGCCCGATCTGTCCTACGGCTGCCCATAACGCACCCCCCCTGCCCAGTGCCCAATACACCCGCCCCCCCCACCAGGGTGGCATTGGACTGAGTCCGCAGCCGCCACGCGAGCTTCCTGAATGGCCATAGATGGTTCGAACCACGCCGTCGGGAACTCGGCCGGTTGGAAGCGGAGGATCGCTGGGTGGTCCTCTGGCAAAGGCCAACCAGCCGCGCCGATTCTTGGGTCCCGGAGAATCGCCAGACTGGCGCTGGGCCCGATTTTAACATGAAAATGGGTTCTCCGCCCCCGCGGCAAACGCAATTTTGCCACGGGGCTGCGGAGAATCCAGCCTCATGAATGCATTATTGATCTTAAATCCATGCCCATCTTTACTATAGTGTTTGATTCCCTCTCATCAGCTTTCTGCTCTGCTACAGCAATGAAACAACACTTAACAAAGTCACAAATAACATTCAATGTGACTACCATACCTGCTTACCTTTCTTGACCAGCATACAACCTTATACACCATTGATCACATCGGTCTCTTCCAATTTGGCTCCTCTATCATCCAACTGAGTGAAACTACCCTCGATTGGCTCCATTCCTATGTATGCCTAAGATAGCCAGAGAATATCTGTAATGGCCTTTTTTCCCATTTCTGCACAGTTACTTCTGAAGTCTCCCAAGGATCTGTCCTTAGCCCCACCTTAATTCTCAACTTCAAAGAACAAGAAAAATTACAGCACAGGAACAGGCCCTTAAGCCCTCCAAGCCTGTACCGACCATGCTGCCCGTTTGAACTAAATCCCCCTACCCTTCCGGGGACCATACCCCTCTATTCCCATCCTATTCATGTATTTGTCAAGGCGCTCCTTAAAGGTCACTATCGTATCTGCATCCACTACCTTCCCCAGCAGCGAGTTCCAACCTCCCACCACCTTCAGTGTAAAAAAACTTGCCTCATGCATCTTCTTTAAACCTTGCCCCTCGCACCTTAAACCTATGCCCCCTAGTAATTTACTCCAGGGAAAAAGCTTCTCAACATCCACTCTGTCTATGCCCCTCATAATTTTGTAGACCTCTATCAGGTCACCCCTCAACTTCCGCCGTTCCAGTGAGAACAAACCAAGTTTCTACAACCTCTCCTCATAGCTAATGCCCTCCATACCAGGCAACATCCTGGTAAATCTTTTCTGTACCCTCTCAGAAGCCTCCACATCCTTCTGGTAGTGTGTCGACCAGAATTGAACACGATACTCCAAGTGCAGCCTAACTAATGTTCTATAAAGCTGCAACATGACTTCCCAATTTTTAAACTCAATGCTTTGGCCAATGAAGGCAAGCATGCGGTACGCCTTCTTGTCTACCTTCTCCACCTGCGTTGCCACTTCCAGTGACCTGTGTACTTGTACACCCAGATCCCTCTGCCTATCAATACTCTTAAGAGTTCTGCCATTTACTGTGTATTTCCCATCTGTATTAGAAAATGCATTACCTCACATTTGTCTGGATTAAACTCCATCTGCCATCTCACTGCCCAAGTCGCCCAATCTATATCCTGCTGTATCCTCTGACAGTTCTCATCGCTATCCGCAATTCCATTAACCTTTGTGTCATCCGCAAACTTATTAATCAAACCAGTTACATTTTCCTCCACATCATTTATAGCAGCATGGTAGCATAGTGGCCAGCACTGTGGCTTCACAGCGCCAGTGTCCCAGGTTCAATTCCCGGCTTGGGCCACTGTCCAATCCCCTAGTTGCCACATTCTGGCGCCTATTCGGTACACAGAGGGAGATTTCAGAACGTCCAATTCACCCAACAACACGTCTTTCGGGACTTGTGGGAGGAAACCGGAGCACCCGGAACAAACCCACGGGGAGAACATGCAGACTCCGCACAGACAGTGACGCAGGAATCAAATCTGGGACCCTGGCGCTGTGAAGTGTTGCTCTTATTAGCCTTAGTTTTATTAGCTCTAATTCTGTCACCTTTGCTCACGAGTCGCCAGGTATCTTTCTGATGCCAAAAGTCCTGTTCTGGGCTTTTTGTAAAATATAGCGGAGTAATGGGGCTGAGGGGAGGGGTTTCCCGTCCGCAGAAACAAATCCTCTTGTTTCCCACAGGGGCAGAAATTCTGTCAGGCTGTTACAGACATAGAGGCTGTCTGAGTATATGTCTGCTGGGCTGGGGAAGGAATCTGGGTGGTCTACTATGTACGCGATGGCCGCAAGCTCTGCTGCCTGCGCGCCTAAGTGCCCGGGGAGTTTTAATGCTATCTCCTCGAGGGCGCGTCCCTGTGTGTCCTCAACATAAATTCCGCAACCTGTTATGCGTTGCCCATCTAAGACTGTGGAAGATCCATCCACATAAATCCTAATGGGTTCACACGTGTCCGGGTGAGGGGGGCTCTGAGATGAATCTCCTATTTTTCTGGGGGGGGCGGGGGGGTTGCTATAAAGGGGCCTGTGTTATGATGTGGAGAGATGATTTCACATTCATGGGGGGTTCCGGGGTACTGCAAATTGTCCGCTAAGTATGTGTGAGTCTTTGTCCGTTTTACTGTGATGTCCCGTCCTTGCAAGAGAAGGGTCCACCTAGCTGCGCGTATTTGGCTGACGGTACCGTCCTTAAGTCGTCTGTCCAGTAAAAGTTGGGTGGGGGTGTACTCGGTCAAAATGGTGATGGGGTTCAGTCCGGTAATGTATGAAAAGTACTGGACTGCCCAGAAAACTGCGAGCAGGTGCCTCTCACAGGCTGAAAATCCCTGCTCCACAGCATCTAAAAGTCGGGAGGCATAAGCTACGGGTCTTAACTGGTCGTGCCGTTCCTGTAGGAGCACGGCTGAAAGGGTGCGGTCTGTGGTCGCTACCTCTGTGGCGTAAGGGGAAAGCGGGTCGGGAACTTGTAGTGCGGGGGCGGCTATGAGCGCCTGTTTTAATGATTCCACAGCATCCGTATGCTGCGGAAGCCACTCCCAGGGGGCTCCCTTCTTTAGGAGGTCTGAGAGGGGCGCTGCCTTGCTGGCGAAACCGTCAATGTGGTTTCGGCAGTAGTCAACCAGTCCTAAAAACGACCGGAGAGCTGAAACGTTCTGGGGAAGGGGCAATTTAGCGATCGAGTCAATTCTTTTATGCTCGATCTCGCATTTGCCGTGTGTGATAATTGTACCCAAATATACCACTTTTTCTTCCAATATCTGGGCCTTTTTGGGGTTAACTTTACAGCCAATGGAATGTAATAATTCCAGGAGTTCGGACAGAAGCTCAATGTGCTCTTCCTTTGTGTCTGTCTGCAGTAGTAGATCATCGACATACTGTACCAGACATTCGGGGCGAGAAAATTTTGCTAGTCCATTTGCCAGCTGTCGGTGGAAAATGGAGGGGGAGTTGTGGAAGCCTTGTGGAAGGCACGTCCACGTGTACTGCTGCACTTTAAAAGTGAAGGCAAATTTATACTGGCACGCCTTTGCCAATGGAATGGACCAGAATCCATTACTGGGGCGTCATTCTCCGACCCCCCGCCGGGTCGGAGAATGGCCGTTGGCCGCCGTGAATCCCGCCCCCGCCTCCGCCGAAGTCTCCGAAGGGAGAAAAGTCGGCGGGGCGTTAATGGCGCCGCTGCCGCGGAGAATGTCACGGGTCTGCGCAAGGCAGCCGATTTTCGGCCTGCCGATATTCTCCCTTCCGGATGGGCCGAAGTCCCGTCGACGTGATGACCGTTCACGTCGACGTCAATCAAACCTCCTTTTCATCGGCGTGACCCGGTGCTCCAGGCTCACGCCGACCAGCGAGGAGGTGAGTGACGGCCTGGGGGGTTGGCTCTGGGCAGGAAATGGCGTGGCCGCAGACTGATTGCGTGAGGAGAGGTGTGTCTCGGCTTGTGTGTGTGTGTGTGCGGCGGGGGGGGGGGGGGGGGGGGGGTGGTTAGAGTAGGCTGGGCTCCGGGGGAGTGCCGGGAGGGGGTCCGTGCGGGGTGGAGGTTGGGGGTTGGGGGGGGTCCGTGCCGGGGTGGAGGTTGGGGGGGGGGGTCCGTGCCGGGGTGGAGGTTGGGGGGGGGGTCCGTGCCGGGGTGGAGGTTGGGGGTTGGGGAGGGGGTCCGTGCCGGGGTGGAGGTTGGGGAGGGGGTCCGTGCCGGGGTGGAGGTTGGGGGTTGGGGGGGGGTCCGTGCCGGGGTGGAGGTTGGGGGGGGGGTCCGTGCCGGGGTGGAGGTTGGGGGTTGGGGGGGGGTCCGTGCTGGGGTGGTGGTTGGGGAGGGGGTCCATGCCGGGGTGGAGGTTGGGGAGGGGGTCCGTGCCGGGGTGGAGGTTGGGGAGGGGGTCCGTGCCGGGGTGGAGGTTGGGGAGGGGGTCCGTGCCGGGGTGGAGGTTGGGGAGGGGGTCCGTGCTGGGGTGGAGGTTGGGGAGGGGGTCCGTGCCGGGGTGGGTGATGGGAGGGCAAATGAGTTGGTCCACCTGGCCAGGTGCCAGCCTCCAACAATTGGACCCATGCGGTCCATGCCACCTGGCTGGGGTGAGGAGGGGATATGGGCAATGATGACATGTCGTCGTTCCCCTCCCCCCCACCAGGCCGTCATGTTTTCAGACCATCCAGCGATGTTGGCCGCCGTGATGGCAGCCGCTCATGTCTATGTTGCCCTGGATGAGGAGGAGGAGGAGCGTGCCAGAGAGGCGGCGCAGGCTGCCGCAGAGGGGCAGGCGGCAGCCGCCCAGGCTGGAGGGACACCTGACCGACAGGACGAGGAGGGGGAGGAGGACGTCGCGGCCCCACGGCAACGGAGGCACCCGAGGGCGCCCCATGTGTACCGGCCCCGGCAGTCATACCAGGACCTCACGGACCGGGAATGCAGGAGGAGACTCCGGATGAGCCGGGAAACCGTGGCACACATCTGCCACCTGCTGGCACACCTGTCACCGCGTGGCACTGGCGGGGGACACCCTCTCCCCGTGTCCGTCAAGGTTACGGTGGCCCTGAACCTTTATGCAACGGGTTCATTCCAGGCACCGAGTGGGGACCTGTCCGGCATATCGCAGACATCGGTGCATCGGTGCATCCGGGCAGTGACAGATGCCCTTTATGCCATGGCGCACCGTTACATCCGCTTCCCCGTGGACCGGGCCAGCCAAGATGCCCGGGCCGTGGGCTTCTCTGCCGTTGCCGGGTTCCCCATGGTCCAGGGCGCGATCGATGGGATGCACGTCGCCGTACGGCCACCTGCAGAGAACAGGGCCGTGTTCACTAATAGGAAGGGGCCTATTCAATGAACGTACAGGTGGTCTGCGACCACCGCATGATGATCCTGCACGTCTGCGCCCGTCACCCAGGCAGTGTACACGACTCATTCGTGTTGTCGCGGTCATCCATCCCCGGCATGTACGAGGGACGCCATCCCCGGCTGAGGGGCTGGTTGCTGGGCGACAGGGGCTACCCATTGCGATCGTGGCTGATGACGCCTATACGGAGGCCACGCAATGAGGCGGAGAACCACTACAATGATGCCCATGTAGCGACAAGGGGAGTGATCGAGAGGTGCTTTGGCGTGCTGAAGATGCGTTTCAGGTGCCTGGACCTCTCTGGGGGTGCCCTCCAGTATCGGTCAGATAGGGTCGGCCGCATCATTGTGGTGTGCTGCGTCCTGCACAACATAGCCCAGCAGAGGGGCGATGTGCCGCAGGCAGAGGAGGGCGGAGTGGAGGAGCAGCAGGAAGAGGCCCAGTCCTCCCCAGATGAGGGGGATGGGGGCAATGGTCAGGGCAGACGGGGTAGACACAGGCGGGTGGCTGTCCACCGTTACCGGCTGGCCCAGCGGGCACGGGACAGACTGATAGACGCCCGCTTCACTGACTAGATGGGCGTGGGAATCGGGTAGTATGGCCACAGACCGCACACCATGACAACAGCCGACCACCCACACCCCCCACCCATCCACCCACCCAGCACCCTCACCCCCCTCCCCAATCCCACACACCCCACCCGCATGCACACCACCCCCCCACCCCCAATTGCCGATCCACCGGCGGCACAACGGGCCGGGCTCACCCAGTTGCGGGTGGACGCGTGTCTATCGCAGGCCATGGAGAATGATGACAACCCGCCTCCGATGAGCTCCTGGCTCTACATCGTTGGACTATGTCTGACCCATGGCCACAGTACCACCATCCACCCGGACCATCCCTGCATGCGGCTGTGACACTGCAGCGCACGGTCCCGTCCTCTGCCCGGGAGATGTTGATGGCGGCCCAGGGGGAAGGGGGCAGACTCACCTGGGGCTGAGGTAAGACCACCCCTCACACACACACTTGCGCTCAACGTACATGACACCCCCGCACACTTTGGACAGAGCACAAAGGCAGCTTCGGTAGGTGTAACATTGACTTTAATAACCAAAGGAGTTCATGCACGTGCCCTAGCCCCTAAAACTCATCTGTGCCCTGCACCCGTGCCAACTTACTCAGTGTCTAATTGTTTGGCCTTACGGACCCTTTGACTACGTCTACGTGGTTCCCCAGACGGTACAGCAGAATTGGAGGTGGACTCCTGTGATTCCTGCCCTCAGACACTGGATCCCTTTGGCGGCCGTTTCCTGGGGCGTCCTGGCCTAGATGGGCCAGGCTGCGGCCCGGGCGACTGGGATGGCGAGCTGCCAGCCTGTCCTGCCCGTTGCCCACCCGATGCACCTGGGACGGAAGGGGGGGGAGTCCGAGGTGTCGCGGTGTACCGGGACCTCCCCTACAGAGGGAGCCGGGACGGACCACACCACCTCCTCCTCCCTCGGGGTGCCCGATGGCCCCCAGGCCTCTACATGGGTGGGGGATGCGAACGGACTGGCCATCCGACGCGCCCCCGACATCTGGCGCTGCCAGTCCTGGAGGCCCGTGCTGGTATCGACAGGGGTCTGCAGGTTTGCAGCCATGGAGCCCAGGGGGTTGTCGAACCCTGTCTGCGACAGTGCGACGCCAGCTCGCACATGGCCACTGGCGCCGATGCCCTCAGCGATGGCCTGCTGAGACTGGGCTATGGCCTGCAGAGACTGGGCCATGGCCTGCAGAGTCTGGGCTATGGCCTGCTGAGACTGGGCCATGGCCTGCTGAGACTGGGCCATGGCCTGCTGAGACTGGGCTATGGCGTTGAGCGCCTCTGCCATCTGGCGCTGGCACTGGCTCATGGCCTCCTGTGAGAGGGCAGCCATTTCCTGGGCCACAGACGCCGCCTGCACGGAAGGCCCCAGGCCTCGCAAACCGTTCCCCATGTCTGACACCATCGCACCCATTGCCTCCACCGCGGACGCCACCCGTGCGGTGTCAACCTGGGTGGCACGCATGACCGGGACCACTCCCAGCTCCTGGACGCGGGTGGACTCCTCCACCTGCGACCGCAGCCGCCGCAGGCCACCCGTCACCCTATTCGCTCGTCTCCGTGTCGGTGGTTGCATCGGATCTATGTGTGGGTGTGGTAACTGCAGGAACCCGGGATCCATCTGGGCGGCAGATGTTCGCTTGGCCTGGGCTGCCCTCCAACCGCCCGGTCCCTCTGCTGCTCCTACCTCCACCTGCTGTACCGGGACGGCTGTGTTGTGCGCACCAGTGAGTGTACCAGACGCCTCATCACTAAAGTGCCCAACCGTGGTGAGTGTTTCTGCGATGGTGGAGGGTGTTGGTGACAGCAGTGGCGTTGTGTCGTGCTCTTCGTCCCATTCTGAGTCCATGGCACTTTGGGGTGGGGGTTCGTCTCCACCCATCCACTCTGAGTCACTGTCCGGTATTTCGTCTTCCCGGGTAGGGGTGTCCTGGGTAGTGCTGTCCCGGGTAGTGGTGTCCCGGGTAGCGGTTTCCTGGGTAGTGGTGTCCCGGGTAGGGGTGTCCTGGATAGTGGTGTCCTGGGTAGTGGTGTCCTGGCTCGGATGTGACGGGGGCCTGTGGCTGTCCCCCTCATCGCTGGGTGGTCGCTCCCGCACGTGACGGGGGTGTCGTCTCCCTGTTGCTTCAGGTCTCTCCGTCTCCCATGGTGTGCGAGGGGCATCCTGCGGGCGTCGCATGCTGGAGGGTTCGGGTCTCTCCGTCTCCCGTGGTCTCCGAGGGGCATCCTGCGGGCGTCGCATGCTGGAGGGTTCGGGTCTCTCCGTCTCCCGTGGTCTCCGAGGGGCATCCTGCGGGTGTCGCATGCTGGAGGGTTCGGGTCTCTCCGTCTCCCGTGGTCTCCGAGGGGCATCCTGCGGGCGTCGCATGCTGGAGGATGCGGGTCTCTCCGTCTCCTGTGGTCTCCGAGGGGCATCCTGCGGGCGTCGCATGCTGGAGGGTGCGGGTCTCTCCGTCTCCCGTGGTCTCCGAGGGGCATCCTGCAGGCGTCGCATGCTGGAGGGTGCGGGTCTCTCCGTCTCCTGTGGTCTCCGAGGGGCATCCTGCGGGCGGTCTGCATCTGCGGGGATGGATGCCTGGACGTTTGGTCCTGCGATACACAATGAAGCATGCATGGTTAGACATCAGGCAGTGATCAGGTGATACGGGGGAGGGGGATATAGGGGAGGGGGGATATGGGGACGGGCTGTTGGTGGCTCACTTGCTCGTGGGGCCCCGACCTCTGCATCAGCAACCTCCCGGTCCTCAGGTCCGCCAGCCAGTTCCAGGGCCCTTTCCTCGTGTACGGTCAGTGGCCTCTCATCAGCGGGCCCTCCTCCAGTCCTCACATGCTCCCTATTGTTGTGTGCGCGCTTCTCCTGTGGGGGGGGGGGTAAAAGGCAACAGTGTTAGGCAGGTATATGAATGCACGCCATCGGTTGAGCGTGCATTGAAGAGGTTAAGGTTAGGGCTGGATTCACTTGGGGATATGGGGGAGGGGGGGATATGGGGGATATGGGGGAGGGGGGATATGGCGGAGGGGGGATATGGGGGATATGGGGAGGGGGGATTTGGGGGAGGGGGGATATGGGGGAGGGGGGATATGGGGGAGGGGGGATATGGGGGAGGGGGGATATGGGGGAGGGGGGATATGGGGGATATGGGGGAGGGGGGATATGGGTGATTTGGGGGAGGGGGGATATGGGGGATATGGAGGAGGCTCACCCTGCCTGCTCTGACGAGGTCGTTCACCTTCTTGTGGCACTGGGTGCCTGTCCGTGGTGTTAGGGCCACAGCGGTGACGGCCTCTGCCACCTCCCTCCACAGACGCCGGCTGTGGCGTGGGGCAACTCTGCGGCCGTGCCCGGGATACAGGGCGTCCCTCCTCTGCTCCACCGCGTCCAGGAGCGCCTCCACATCGCGTGACTCGAACCTCGGGGCTGAGCGACGGCCAGCCATCAAGTCGGGTGTTGCGGTCGGCTGTTCCGGTCGGGTGGGGGGGAGCTGCGCGGCCTTATGAGCCGTCACGCCGTGCAGCGCGTATGACGCTGCACGGCGTGAACCACTGCGCAAGCGCGGATCCCGTTACGTCGCTGCTAGCCCATTTCGGGCCGCAGACTATCGGCCCATTTTTATGACGTGACGCAAGTGGGATTTGCGCCGTTTTGTGCGCCGATCGGCGGACTTTCCGCCGATAATGGAGAATTTTGCCCCTGATGTCCAAAACCGTGAAATAGCGGGAATTGAGTCCCTGTTTGAGCATGGTCTCAGGACTTGTTGCTACGGTGGGGGCTGCTGCGGGGCTGACTTTATTGAGTTCCCGATAATCAATGGTCAGGCACCATCATCCGTCGGGCTTTCTTACTGGCCAAATCGGGGCATTATTAGTAGAGGCTACCGATCTTAGTACGCCCTGCTCTAATAAGCTTTCTATAACTTTTAGGATTTCTCCCTCTGCTTCCAGGGGAAATCCGTACTGTTTTGGGGGTCTAGGGTCCAGTCCTGTTACTTGTACGGAGCCAGTCATCCGTCCACAGTCGTGCTTGTGGGTCGCGAATGCTGCCCTGTTCTTTTGCAGGACTGCCCTAACCTGCCTGTCCGTGCTAAGCGTGGTGGGGTTGAACCAAAACTCACCTACTGTGCTAATTTTGTTCATATAGTCCCCTATGTTGAGCGTTGCGGGGGCTCTAGCGGATTTCACCATCTTCCAGACACACTGGTTGACTGGATTGAAGGATAGGTGGTGGGAACTCATAAAATCAATCCCCAGGATGTGTTCTGCTGTGTGGGGCAGGTCTACTAAAACTACAGGGTGTTTTGTGGTTATGGTTCCGATTTGAATGGATACCGGGGCTGTGATGTGTCCCTGCTGTGAGTGGCATGTGAAGCCGCTGAGGGTGATAGTGGCTGTGTTGGGCCACGTTTCCTTTTGAAAAAGGGTGGAGGAATTTATGGTCGTGCGGGACCCTCCTGTGTCCCAAAGAAACTCGATAGGCTGTCCCCGAATTTTCGCTGCGACTACGGGTCGTCCTGACCTATCCCAAAGGGTGTCACAGACCCAACTGGGGGAGCCCGTACACCGTCAGTCCGTTTCGGTCAAGTCCGTCTGATCCGAACGGGCGCTAACGCTATGGATGGGCTCTGCCTTTTTCTTAATCAGAGTGCCTGTCTGTTGGGCTCTCTGTGGCTTTTTGGGGCCATTGCACTCTTTTGCAAAATGTCCCAACTGGTCCGCAGTTGTAACATTCTTGTGATTTGGGTGGGGGGACTGTTCTTCCTCTCATATACCCAGGCGGGGTTGTGAGGTGTGGCTTTTACTGCCTGCATGTCTGCGGCGGCTTGCTTTTCCTCGGTGGTTTTAGCGGCGGGTCTATTGTGAACAGACTGCTCCCAAACGCGGGACAATCTTTTAACAACCCACTTCTCGTTATGAGCCTCCTCCGAGGGATCATAACTATTGCAGGCATTCTGTCCTGCCTCTGTGGCATGGGAGATAAGGGTGCGGGTCCATTTGGCCATATTGTCTGGGGACAAATGGGCACGGTCTACGTCTCCAAAATCGGCTTCGAAGTGAATCCACAGGCGTCCTGCAAACGCTGTGGGGTGCTCAGACTTCTTCTGCCTACACTTATTTAGGCCATCTATGGGGTCACCCCGGTTATACCCGATCGCATCCAGGATCGCGGTATGCATTTCTGCAAGGGTGCCTCCTCCTACGTTCTGTGGGTTGGGAAGGGCTGCTGCTACCGATGGATCCAAACTTAGAACCATGAGCTTTACATGCTCTCTCTCATCCAGGCCATACATGGTCGCCTGATGTTTGATGGTGGCAAAGAAATGGTGGGGGTCTGAAGCGGGGAGGAACAGTGTGATTTTTGCACACGCGTCCGGTAATTGGGTCACTATTAGGGGGGTGGAATATAGGAATTCCGCCTCGTCTGATGTGGCTGTGCGGTGGGTTGTTACAGGGTTCATGGGAGCCTGAACTACCTGCTGTGTGGGGGGTGGGGGTGCGTTTCTCCTTTGGGGCTTTCCCTGCGCACATGTTCCCTGAACATATCTTTGCGCTGTTTCCTGTAATTCTTCCCAATCAGGGCCGTCTTCCTGGTCTAATTTTTCCCGAAAGGTTTCTTGAAATCCCTTCTGGACAGAAAGCAGTGACTGCAGATCTGCAATTTGCTTCCGGCACTTTGCATGGTCTATGGTGCTCTGTCTTTGTTCTGTGGTTGCAGCGTGGAGCGCTCTCAAGGCTGCCTTGAGATCACTACACTGTTTCTGTAGCGTCTCCACCTGCTTCTCTGTTTCTTTCCTCACCAGGACTGCACGCTGCGTGTCCTGATAGGCCTTTTCATACTGGGACTGGAAACTACTCAAATGCGCCAGACAAGACTGGTGACCCCGTTTGGCGTCAGCCACCTCTTCGTCCTTTGCTGCTAATTTCCTCCTTAATTCCAGATTCTCTTTCTCAACCTCGCATACATCGACTTTACTCATACGATGTATGCCCTCTACTTCTTTGCGGAGCGTCCTGACGACCTCCTCTGTGCCTCACAATTGTGCCAGACAGGACACAATTGCCATCGGCTTGCGAGCTTTTGCTAAGTTCTTTTTATGGATCTCACTCATGTTCTCCCACCAAGTATGCCCTATACTTCCGGGACCTGATTCGTTATTATCGCAGAAATCATTCCACATGGCCCATCCTTTGCCCTTGAGATATTTCCGGATTTCCTCTTCCCAAATGGGACACTGTCCCACTCTACTGCTGCTGGTCGCTGCGACCGCAAATTCCTCGGGGTTCATGAGGCCTGTGTGGCCATCTTTCCTATCCGCTTGCTTCGTTTAAATTTGGAACAGGGGGCTAAGGTGGTGTCGTAGATGCGGGTACGGCTTGCGCTAATTTCCGAAAATACAGACTTCCGACAGTTTTGACGCAACAAAAATCTATCAGTTTTACCTTATAGCCCTGTTAGTTTTGCATGCATACACACACTTCCGAATTCTGACTTATTAATCAGAACTGCTTGAACACTTGTGGTTTTTGTTTCCAATTGGATTCTAATTCAAATTTCTTGGGTTCTCCCGGAATGGTTTTCCACTTCTAGATCGGGTCCCGTCAGGATGTCGCCAAAATGTTGCTCTTATTAGCCTTAGTTTTATTAGCTCTAATTCTGTCACCTTTGCTCACGAGTCGCCAGGTATCTTTCTGATACCGCCACGTGGTTCAAGCTTAAGTAATGATTAATAATGCAGCACACCGCTTAGTAAAAGTTAAATCAACGATCATTTATTATATACAGCAATAAATACTTATACAATAATCCTACTTCTAGACTACTACCTACCACTAAAGGCCAATACTTAACTTTGGAAATGGCCCACCAGGTCAGGGAAACGAATGGTCTTTCGAATTGGGTCTGAGCCTGCGGGATTCAAAGGCTGGTCCAAGTCGATAGTCATGAGCACCTATCTGGTAGCGATCGCTGGAGTAAGACTTACTTGTTTTCTTTGTCGAAGGGTCTCGAAGGTTGCGAGCAGGAAGAGAAGGGTCGACCTGAACTTGGCCCCTATTCTTATAGTCCCCAGGGGCTTCCCGCCTCTCGGGGCGGACCTTGACCCTGGTTCCAAGTGATTGGACATGGTCCCAATCACTTGGTTCGATATGCTCCAATAATGGGGCGATTCCTTGATCGGGGGGTGGTCGTCTACCTTCCTTTGTGTCAGCCCCTGCTGGCGCCTAAAGGTCTGGATCGGCTTTATGTTGCTAATGTGTAGCAATTGTTCCCAGGGATGGCTGCTTAATATGCAGATGGCTGGGTTGTTGTGATGTTAATGGCTGCAGGTATCGGTCTGGGCCGACTTCCCCAGAGGCGAATACACTGTTTTACCTGCAGCTGTCCGTTTGAGTCCTGTTGGCTGATTTTCCCATCAGCCTCTTTCGTTCGCCATTTTTGATCGGGGTTTGACCATTCTAATCGAGAATCAGCCATTTTAGGTGGCTACAGAAGCAACAGTGCTAACCACTGTGCTACCGTGTCGCACTTCCGATGGCACCCCTTCCGGGGTCTACTCACTATTTTACTAGCCGTCCCACCTACCACTTCAATTGCTAATGGGCTTGGAAAGTTCAGTCCAAAGTTTGAAAAAAAAAATAAGGCTTTGTTACTTTAATCCTGTCTTTGAGATCCCGATGTGCTTTCTCAGGGGTCTGCTGACCCATGAAAATTAAATATTGACGGACAAACGATGCCATAAAGGCAGACGGGCAATGTAAAGTTCTGGGTAATTGCTGTCTAAATCTTTTAAATTGGCTTCTTGATTGTCGGCGGGCACACTTCTGGCTTGCGCACGGCAGCCAAAACATTGCGCGCGAGTGCGCGACGACATTGGGACACGCGTCCGCCATCTGCTCACGCGGTTTCACGCGCTCCCAGGTGGGATGCTCGCCTGCACTCCACAGGTAAAATCTTCGGCCGAATGTGTCCACTTATCGCCCACTGTAACTCAAATGCGAGACTGGTGCAACCTCCTGGGAAACAGCTGAAAATACAAGAGACCGGCAGAATTGCAGGGTGACAGTATTGAAAGGTGAAAATGTAGCAGTGCCCATAAAATCTGTGTTCACACCTCTCGGAAAATCAGAGAGGGTGGGCTGGAGCGATTTCCATGACTTGGGCAATATTGGACACCCAATTGCAAGACCCAACCCCGACCAGTGGAACTGTGGCAAATTGGTCCAGAAAGTTGTCTCTCTCTCCCTCTCTCACACAGCCATACTTAATATTGTTTTGCAATTTGCCTTTAATGTCTTTGACCTTTTCTTCCTTTTGTGATCCCACCAAGTTAAATCTAACATGGATCCCAGATCAGTGTTCGGGAATTGGAAAATATGACTACGGAGGCAGAGAAACTTGCAGTGGCAGGCCTCAATAAATGAAGTGACTGTGTAATAACCCAGACGGCTGCTTTCAAACAGCTTCACTTTCCTTTTCTGTTTTTCTTCTGTCTGATACTCAGGTTACATCGGAATTTAACTGGTTTAACATGAATGGATCAGACCACTGTCAGCAGACAATAAATCAACAGCAGAGGGAGAGAGTAGACAGGGGGGTTATATGCTCTGTGGATACAGTCCACTGTAGTGCAGGTGCTGCATCTTTGGTTTCGTCTCACAGTCCCATTGTTGTGTGTGTGTTGTGGCTAGGACTCGAGTATTGGGTAGATGCCCATACTGACATATGTAAATATTCTTCAATTGTTTTGAGTACGTTTTACTCTATAACTTGGGCACTACAAGAAGTCTCTAGCCCAAATAAACGGCATTATCCACAGTTTATCTAAACTCTGACATTCAGTTGGAGCAACATTGTTCCTTGAAAGATAATGTTATTGGAGAGACCTTGTATAATTTTGACAGGCCAAGCAATGACCCCAATGTGCGTGGAATAAAATAGGATGCTACTGAAAAGAACAATTAATTTTCGGTCTCATTCTGTTTCTTTGAGATCTTTGCTGCTAAAGTAGACTGCGTATCTGAATCATATAGATCAAAAGGTTTCAGGTCCAGGGCACAGTAGTTAGCTCTGCTGCCTCACAATGCCAGGGACCCGGCCTTGGGTCACAGTCTGTGTGGAGTTTGCACTTTCTCCCCGTGTCTGCTTGCGTTTCCTCCGGGTACTCTGGTTTCCTCCCACAGTCCAAAGATGTGCAGGTTAGGTGGATTGGCCATGATAAATTGCCCTTTAGTGTCCAAAGATGTGGAGGTTAGGTGGGATTACAGGGATAGGGCAGGCGAGTAGGGTGCTCTTTCAGAGTGTCGGTACAGACACGATAGGTCGAATGGCTTCCTTCTGCACTGTAGGAATTCTATGGTTCTAATCTGTGCTGAGCTACATGATCTGTAATAGATGTTACCACTGACTGTTGGGCTCAACAGGTAATATTGATCAAATGAACCCAACTGAAAAATACGTGCATGAACATCAGTTTAAGATTGAATCACTTATGAAACACAACATAAAAGAATGTCCTTCCAGAACTCACTGCTTGAGTTCATGCATAAAGAATTTTCACTTGGGCGAGGTCCTGGAGTCTGTGAAAAGCTGTCAAAGGGCGGGACAGAAATCTGATTAAATGCCATTGACGTAAATCTCCCTTCTCTTATCTGCAGACTCAGTAAGATCTGTAAATTCACAACAACTTGATCTATTTATTCTGTTCTCTGTATCCCCAACTTCGCACAAACTTACACAGAAATGTAAAAGACTACTGGGCGACGAAGGTCATCCGTCCCATTTTAATTCACCCACCAGTATTTCTGAGTTTCTCATCTCCACTGTTCTTCCTGGAAATCCCTTCCCGAGGTTAATCCTTTTGTTGCAACAAGTATTGCCTGATCACACTCATACATTTCATGTTTAACAGTTTGAATCAATGGGGTAATTGTCCTTTGGTCTTTTACCGATTCATTTGCAAATTTTGTAAACATTTGTCAGAATCTACGTTTACACACATCAGTGAGTTGTTGCAATAATTATGATGGCAAAACCGCACTCCTTACCTCACTGTTCAACTGAAAATCAGATCCCAGATTTACCAATTCCAGTATCTTAATTGTCTTAGGCACTTCTATAGGATGATCTCTCACAGAATTCCTCTTTAGAGTAAAAAACTTCCCATGTTCATTTCTCCTGCCAGTGCCTTTAAGGGGCCATTTAGCTACTCTCCTATTTTCATATATTTACCGTAAGAAATAGGACCAGGAGTAGGCCATTTGGTCCCTCGAGTCTGCTCCGCTAGTGAATGGGATTGTGGCTGATCCAACATTCCTCATGTCCACTTTCCTACCATTTCCCTGTAAACAGCACGGCAGCACAGTGATTAGCATTGTTGCATCACAGCTCCAGGAACCTGGGTTCAAATCCCGGCTTGGGTCACTGTCTGTGCGGAGTCTGCACGGTCTCCTCGTGTCTGTATGGGTTTCCTCCGGGTGTTCCGGTTTCCTCCCACAAGTCCCGAAAGACAGTGCTTGTTAGGTGAATTGGACATTCTGAATTCTCCCTCAGTGTACCCGAACAAGCGCCGGAGTGTGACGATTAGGGGATTTTCACAGTAATTTCATTGCAGTGTTAATGTAAGCCTACTTGTGACACTGATAAAGATTATTAGTATTAAACCTTTATTCTTTTATTAATCAAGAATCTATCTCAACCTTACGTATACACAAGGACTCTGCACCCACAGTACGTTCTGGGGCAATTAGTTCCAAAGATTCACAATCTTCTGAGAGAAAGGGCAGGCCCCCAAGATCTTGGGTCTTTGCGCACATGAGGAGTTTGAAGGCGGGCATGGTCTTTCTGCAGGAGTCGCACCTCCGGGTGAGGGATCAGGTTAGATTGAGAAATCGCTTCTCCGCCTTTTGGCTAAGGTGAGCGTGAGGTCAGGTGTAATGCCTGCATCTGGTATGTCTCTCTTGTGGGGGCCATGAATTGGATTGAATTTGAATTGGTTTTTGGAGCAGGCAAGGAGCTGGATTAGGGGTTCGCCCCTGTCCACACTGAGCTCTGGCTTTGTAACTCTGATAAAGTAATTTTTAAAAAGGTTAGGTTGAGAAAGGAATGGGTGGGTCTGGTATTTCACTCGGTTTGACTCAAAATCATGGGGGTGGCCATCCTGTTGAGTAAGAAGACGGGGTTCGGAAGTGCCAAGGAAGTGTGGATCCAGGGGGGAGGTACGTGACGGTGAGCGGGGTATTGGATATTGGAGAGGATCCCGGCGATACTAGTGAATGTATATGCACCAAACTAGGACGATGTGGGGTTGTGAGGGGGTTGCTGGGAGCGATCCCAGACTTGGCCATGAACAGTTGATTCTGGGAGGTGACTTTAATTGTGCGCTAGAGCTGAGGGTGGACAGGTCGAGCCCCAAGTCAATGGGAAGGCTGCGGATGGCGAAGGAGCTGGGAGGGTTTATGGAAAGGATGGGTATGGTGAACCCATGGAGGTTGAAGAACCCGGGAGAGAGGGATTAGACCTTCTCGCACGTGTACAAAGTTTACTCCAGAACTGATATTTTGTGGTGAGCGAAGAG
The DNA here is from genome assembly GCF_047496885.1 of Scyliorhinus torazame. Lineage (NCBI taxonomy): Eukaryota > Metazoa > Chordata > Chondrichthyes > Carcharhiniformes > Scyliorhinidae > Scyliorhinus > Scyliorhinus torazame. Next base: position 263,683,345 of record NC_092709.1, read on the forward strand.
GTGTTGATGGGGGTAGTGGGGACAGAGTGTGCGGGAATTGTGATCTCGGACCACGCACTGCACTGGCTGGAGGTCCGACTTAGCTCGAGGCAGGAACAGAGGCTGGGATGGAGAATAAACTCGGGGCTATTAGCGGACAGGGGGTTCTGCGATAAGGTGCAGTCGGTGATTAAGGATTACGCGCAGTTGAACGAAAATGGGGAGGTATCGGCGGCCACATTTGGGAGGCATTGAAGGCAGTGGATTGAGGGGGGTGATTATCCTGTTCAAGATGCACGGAAATAGGAAGGAGAGAGGAGTATGGACGATTATTGGATGAGACAGTTGAAGTGGACAGGGAGTATTCGAAGACCTCCACCGTGGAAGGATTGGCGAAGAGAAAGAAGTTACAGGGGCCGTTCGACAGGCTGACGACCAAAAGTGCTGTTGGGAGGCTATGAAGGGCGAGGGAGTGCAGTATAGATATGGAGAGAAGGCAAGCCGCACGCTAGCCCATCAGATACAGAGGCAGACCATGTCCAGAAAAATACTGAAAATACGGATAGGGAAGATAGTGTCGGAGTCGGGGAGGCGGGGAGGATAAATGAGGTGTTTAGGGAGTATTATGAGAAATTGTACAGGGCAGATCCGGGGGGAGGGAGTGGTGGGGGGGGGGGAGGGAGTGGTGGGGGGGGGGGGGGGGGGGGGGGGGGGAGGAAGGGGATATGGGGCGGTTTCTGGACAGGCTGGAATTCCCACGGCTGGATGAGGAGAGGAGGCAGGCACTAGAGGAACCTTTATGGTTGAGAGAGGTAATAAAAAGCATAAGAGGGATGAAGCCAGTGAAGGCCCCGGGCCGGATAGTTACCCGGTGGAATTTTATAAGGTGATCGCGACACTGGAGTTGACATCATATTTATTGGGGGGGTTTAGCGAGGTGCTGGAGAAAGAGGAGCTGCTGGAGACAGTGACATAGGTGACGATCACGCTAATTCCAAAGAAAGGGAAGGACCCGCCAGAGTGTGTGTCATATAGGCCCATATCACTGTTGAACGCAGATGTGAAAGTGTTGGCTAAGTTAGTGGCGGGGAGGATGGTAGGATGTATTCCAGAGGTGATTGCAGAGGACCAAACGGACTTCGTAAAGGGTAGGTAACTCTATAATAATATTAGTCGGATATTAAATGTGGTCATGACCCCGTCGAGGGGACGGGTATCGGAGGTAGTGGTCTCTATGGACGCGGAGAAGGCTTTCGGCCAGGTGGAGTGGCGGTACCTGTTCGAGGTTATGGGAAGGTTTGGGTTTGGGCCGAGGTTTGTGGCATGGGTGCGTCTGCTGTACGTGGTGCCGGTGGCGAATATACGGACAAACAAGATGAGTTCACGGAGTTTCGGTTTGCATAGGGGAACGAGGCAGGGGTGTCTGCTGTCGCCGCTGTTGTTTATGCTGGTGATAGAGACCTTGTTGATGGCCCTTAGGGGGTCAGTAGAGTGGCAGGGGATTATGAGGGAGAGTTGGGCGACCGCGACGCGGATTCTTCCCGGTTATCGGTATCACCGGTCTGTACATCGTCAGGGTATGACTCGGTGTATGGAGGTTGAATGGCCCCAACGTCCCTGCGAGGCTGGTGGAATTGGGGAGCGTTGGCAGGCTGAGCTGCTCGACAGCAGGCAGTGTAGTGGTCCATCTTGCCACAGCAGAGGCATTGTCGATTCTTTGCTGGACATTGCCGCTTTAAATGTGCGGATCCGCAGTTGCCGCACGTCGTGGTGTTCGTTGCGCCATCGCGCATGCACAGTTCGGTCCTGCGTAGAACGCACCTGCGCGTCGCGTCCCTCTGCGTCAATGTCTCTTTGGCGCGTACAAGCGCGGGAGGCCGCGGAAAGCACGCAAAATGGCCGCCCTCCGCCGGGCCGCGGGCCGGGCAGGAACTCAATCAACTGGACCCGCTCGGCCTCGTAGGACCCCTGCCGTGCCGATTTGGCCTGGAATTGGGAGTACCGGCTGGTCGCGTTTTCATGGAGGACGCAGGCTTCGATGGCGGCGGCTAAGGTGAGGCTCTTAATCTTGAGGAGCTGCTGGTGTAGGGTGCCCGAGGTGACCCCAAAAACGATCTGGTCCCGAATCATAGAATCGGACTGCGCGAGGATACGGAGGTGTGTCAGGAAAGATTGAAAAGGCTCATCCTTACCCTGCAGGCGCTGCTGGAAGAGGCACCTCTCGAAGTTCTCGTTCACCTCGATGCTGAAGTGCTGCTCGAGTTTAAGAAGGACCGTCTTGTACTTCGTTTTGTCCTCACCGTCCGCAAACACCAGGGGGTTGTAGATGTGGATGGCGTGTTGCCCTGCCGTGGAGAGGAGGAGGATGATTTTTCTGGTGTCCGAAGCATTCTCCCTCTCTCTGGCTTCTAGGAAGAACTGGAAGCGCTGTTTAAACAGCTTCCAGTTGGTGCCAAGGTTTTCAGCGATTTGGAGTGGCTGCGGCGGGCTGATGGTGTCCATGGCGCAGGATGGCGGATTCCTGAAGATGTGTAGGTAGGTCTCACAGTTGCTGGGTTCCAGTCCTGGTACTATGTCGTGTTGAGTGTTCTGCTATACAGACAAACCAACACGGTTGCAGATGGTACAACTCTGTTTTATTACTATCAATAACAACATCTGTAAACATATGACTGTGGTTCGTTCTTTACCCTTTAACTTGTGGGCCCAGCCCTAACACTATCTTAGAGAGACACTCAGCACATGGTGTGTGTCTGAGTGGCTTGCTGTGAGCTCTGTGCCCTGAGCGGGAACTGTGGTGTTCCCTGTTTTATAGTGCGTGTGCTCTTGCTTGTGATTGGCTGTGATGTTGCGTGTGTATTGATTGGTTCGTTGATCTCTCCATCAGTGTGTATGTGTGTTTGCACCATGATGTTTATCTGAATATCATGACAAAGTTCCCACTTCATTGGTCTGAAATTTTAAATGCCTAATGTTGCTAGTGCTACAAAACACGTCTCTCATCCCAGAATCCTGTGTGTATCTGTTTTCCTTGTTAGGCTGAGGATAAAGGGCAGAGACCAGTAATGCTGGGTCTCCACCATGGTTACACAGGCCGGAGAGAGAGCAGGCAGAGGAAATTCCCACCCAAATAGAGAAGAGCCTCATTGGAATACTTAAATGATATTGGAGAACTTTTGTAACACTTTCCATGGGCGGGATTCTCCGTCCGCCAACGCTGAAATCGAAAAACGCGATTGGGCGGAGAATCGGTTCCAACGCCGAAATCGCAGCGGGCACCGATTTGACACCAAATCGCAATTCTCCTCAACAGTAGCGCCAGTGCGTTCCAGAATGCATGTACAGTAAACACCGCTTATACATCATTAGCAGGCCTGATCCAGTATTCTCCGGGTCCTCCGTGATTCTCTGCCTCCAATGGGCCGTATTCCCAACGGCGCAGTTCACTTGCGCTTGTAAAAATCGGGAAACCGGCGTAGTGGCTGATGAGCGGGTAAGGAAACCACAGTTTGTTGACAGTTGAGCCGCTGGCCGGGGGGCTTCTGTCAGGGCCGGGGGAAGTAGCGGGACATGGCCAGGAGATGGGCTGTGGGGTCGGGGTGGATAGGCATGGAGCACCATTGTTGTGGCCTGCAAGGCAGCAATGGAGCTGCGCATGTCGCTGACTGCCCAATGTGAACCTCGGGCCAAAGGTCTTATGGATGTCCACCCTGGGCATCCCCTATGGCCCCAGCTGACCCATCAGCTTTTTGGGCATGTTCCAGCGCAACCAGTGCCATCTTGTTTGCTCGGATGAGCGTTTGTGGGGATTGTAATGTGAATGGGCAGCTGCAGCTTGTCAGCCTCCCAAGTGTCAATCGTGAAACCGGCAAATCCGACACCATTTCTCGTTAGTCTCAGGAACGGAGAATCTTGCCGCATATCTTTTTCGACCATCAGTGTCATGTCAATAGCAATTGAAATTAAAGTGCATTGCACTGGGTATTCAGTATTGCTGAGAAAGTAAAGTTGGAGATTTTACTTTTAAAAAATTATTCTCTGGATGTGGGTAACACTGGCCTTATTGCTAATTCCTATTGGTCAGGAAAAGATGGTGATCGACCTGGATGGCTTCCTGGGCCACAAAAGAGGGAAATTAAAGGTCACCCACCGCGATATGGGGCGAGAGTTACATACAGGCCTGGCCAGAGCAACAGATTTCCCTCCCTCGATAATGAATCCGTTGTGGTTTCATGGCGGACAGCTTGATAGACTCTTTTTTTCTGATACCAGTGAAAGTTTCAAAGAATCGAGGGGGTCTGTTTGGCAATTTAGGAGTGCACTGATGAAGGCAAATGAAAGGGAGCAGGACAGATGAGGAGAAGGAAGCATATTAAAAGGCAGTTTAGTGGTTAGGAAGGGAACATAGGACATAGGAACATAGGTATCAGGAGCAGAAGTAGGGAATTCAGCCCTTCAAGCCTGCTCCGTCATTCAATCAGATCATGGCTGACCGCTTCCTGGACTCAAATCCCCCACCCGCTGGCCATATCCGTTTAACCTATTCTTTTTATCAGAAATATATCTATCTCCACCTTGAAACCATTCAATGACTCAGATTCCACTATGGGGCAGCAAGTTCCACAAACTCACCACCCTCTGCGAGAAGTAGTTCCTCCTCATCTCAGTTCTAAATCTACCACCTCTGAACCTATATCCGTGACCTCTCGCTCTAGATTGCCCCACAAGGGAGAATATTTGGTCCACGTTTACTTTGTCAATCCCTTTCAGTATTTTATGCACCTCAATCGGTTCCCCTCTCATCCTTCTAAACTGTAGTGAGTATAAGGCCAAACTGTTCAACCCCTTCATCCCTGGAATCAATCTGGTGAACCTCCTCTAAACTTCCTTAAATAAGACCAAAACTGGACACAATATTCCAGATGTAGTCCCACCAACACCCTATACAATTGCAACAACACTTCTCTACCTTTATACTCCAGTCCTTTTGCAATAAACACTAACATTCCATTTGCCTTTTTAATTATATGCTCTACCTGCATACGGACTTTCTGCGATTCATGAACAAAGACACCCAGACCCCGCTGTCCAGACATATTTTGAATCGGCTTTTCATTTAGAAAATAATTTGCCTTTCTTTTTCGGCCAAAACGGATAACCTCACACTTATCTATGTTAAACTCCATCTGCCAATTTTTGGCCAATCTCCTCGCCTACCTATATCCATCTATAAAATCTGTATCTCCTCTTCACTGCCTGCTTTCCCACCTATTTTAGTACTATTCGCAAATTTTGCTACATTACACTCTGTTCTCTGTTACTGCTTGTAGATCATTTATATAAATTGTAAACAGTTGAGGTCTGAGGACTGACCCCTGCGGCACCCCACTGGTTATAGTTCGCTAGCCAGAGAAGGACGCATTCATCCCACCCCTCTGCTTTCTGAAGCTGAGATGTCAGCAGTTTAGTGAGAATGGAATTGAGGGAACAAGAGGTGGGTCTCATAAAGAAGATAAGCTCAGCAAGAGCATGGGGAGATGGGAGAGAAACTAGAGAGGCAGGTGGTGAGGGTAAAGGAGAAGGGAAGAGATCTTTAAGTAATACATTGATATTGAACTGAAGAAGCTGAGGGTTCCTATGCTCTCCTGAGTCATTCTAAAGAAATGGTAATTTTGACAGAGACGTTTGAGGCAATTATATGGACTCTCCAGATGTGGTGGCATTTGCTTAAGCCAGCTGTGTGCAAGGTACACTCAAGTCTGTGGCCCATGGAATGGAAGGAGCAAAGTGGGAGATAGACTAGGGGCAGTGAATGAAGATTTTGCTGGAAACAAGGGCACTATGTGGTAGTGAGGGGTAATTGACTGCTGCCGAGGTATCGTTGGGAGTGGCAGCCAAAGGCTAAGCAGTTCGGAATTTGAAAGTGTCATTCTGAGCATCCTGGGTCAAATTATAAGCAGATGAAGAAGGAACCAGGGTCAGAAGGATGAATGAAGATATGAATGATAAGATTGTGGTCTGAAGTATCTGTTGGTGATAGAGGCTACAGGAAGATACCATAAAGATGGTGAAGTCATAGAACATAGAAAATAGTGGGAGGGAGAGGCCATTTAGCCTCCTTCTGCACTGTAAATTCTATGATTCTAAGCCTGCTTTGCCATTCACTATGATCATGGCTAATTATCCTAATCCCGCCTTCCACCCATATCCTTTGATCCCCTTCGCCCCAAGTGCTATATCTAACTGCTTCTTCAAAACATGCAATATTTTGGCCTCAGCTACTTTCTGTGGTATCGAATTCCATAGTTTCGCCACTCTCTGGGTGAAGGAATTTCTCCTCATCTCTATCCTAAATGGTCTACCCCGTATCCTCAGACTGTGACCCCTGGACACCCCCACCATCGGGAACATCCTTACTGCATCTACGCTATCTAGTCCTGTTAGAATTATATCGGTCTCTCTGGGATTCCCCCCTCATTCTTCTGAACTCCAGTGAATACAATCCTAATTGACTTAATCTCTCCTCATATGTCCGACCTACCGTTCCAGGAATCAGTCTGTTAAACCTTCGCTGCAGTCACTCTTGAGCACGAACACCCTTCCTCGGATAAGGAGACCAAAACTGCACATAAAACTTCAGGTGTGGCCTCATTAAGTCCATGTATGGCCTCACTAAGTCCGTGGGGCAGCACGGTAGCATTGTGGATAGCACAATTGCTTCACAGCTCCAGGGCCCCAGGTTCGATTCTGGCTTGGCTCACTGTCTGTGCGGAGTCTGCACATCCTCCCCGTGTGTGCGTGGGTTTCCTCCGGGTGCTCTGGTTTCCTCCCACAGTCCAAAGAGGTGCAGGTTAGGTGGATTAGCCATGATAAATTGCCCTTAGTGTCCAAAATTGCCCTTAGTGTTGGGTGGGGTTACTGGGTTATGGGGTTATGGGGATAGGGCGGAGGTGTTGACTTTGGGTAGGGTGCTCTTTCCAAGAGCTGGTGCAGACTCGACAGGCCAAATGGCCTCCTTCTGCACTGTAAATTCTATGTAAAATTCTATATGTATAATTGCAGCAAGACATCCCTGCTCCTGTACTCAAATTATCTTGCTATGAAGGCCAACATGCCATTTGCATCCTTTACCGTCTATTGTACCTGCATGCTTATCTTCAGTAACTGGTGTACAAGGACACCCGGGTCTCATTGCACATTCCTCTCTCTTAACATATGGTCGTTCAGGTATAAACCCGCCTTCCTGTTTTTGCTACGAAAGTGAATAACGGCACATTTATCCAAATTACACTGCATCTGCAATTCATTTGCCCACTCACTCAACTTGTCCAAATCACACCGAAGGACTCCTCCTCGCAGCTCACCCACCCAGCCAATTTTGTGTCATCTGCAAATTTGGAGATATTGCATTTTGTTCCCTCATCTAAATCATTAATATATGTTGTGAAAAGCTGGGGTCCCAGCACCGATCTCCGTGGTATCCCACTGATCACTGCCTGTCATTTGGAAGAAGACTTATTAATTCCTACACTTTGTTTCCTGTCTGCCAATCAGTTTTCTATTCATCGGTGGCGCAATGGTTAGCACTGCTGCCTCACGGCGCTGAGGACCCAGATTCAATCCCGGCCTTGGGTCACTGTCCGTGTGGAGTTTGCACATTCTCCCCGTGTTTGCATGGGTCTCACCCCTACAACCCAAAAAGATGTGCAGGGAAGGTGAATTGGCCATGCTAAATTGCCCCTTAATTGGAAAAAAAGAATTGGGTACTCTAAATTTATATTAAAAAATAAGGAATCCCTAATCCCGTGCACTTCAATTTTATACACTAACCTCTTATGTGTGACTTTGTCAAAAGCCTTTTGAAAGTCCAAATGAACCACATCCACTAGCTTCCCCTCATCAACTCCACTAGTTGCATCCTTGAAGACTTTCAATAAATTTGTCAAGCATGATTTCTCCTTCATAGGTCCAATCTGACTCTGTCCGATTTTGCCACTTTTTTCGAAGTGCTCTGCTATAAAATCTTTGACATTGGATTCTAGAATTTCTCCCACTACCGACATCAGACTTACTGGTCTAGAATTCCCTGTTTTCTCTCTGCCTCCCTTTTTAAATAGTGGAGTTACATTAGCCACCGTCCAATCTGTAGCAACTGTTCCAGAGCCTATAGAATCCTGGAAGATGACCACCAATGCATCCACTATTTATAGAGCCACTTCCTTAAGTACTCTTGGATGTAAATTCCACAATACCATTTCTCCACTAATATTGATCTCCTTCAGTTCTTCCCGCTCACTAAATGCTGCGTTCCCCAATATTTTTAGTACCTTATTTGTGTCCTCATTTGTGAAGACAGAACCAAAGTGTGTATTTAGTTGTTCACCCGTTTCTTTGCCCCTCATTATAAATTCTCCTGTTTATGACTGTAAGGGACCTACATTTGTCTTCACCAATCTTTTTCTCTTCATGTACCTGTAGGTACATTTACAGTCAGTTTTTATGTTCCGTGCAAGCTTACTCTCGTACTCTATTTTCCCCTTCTTAATCAATCCCTTGGTCCTCCTTTGCTGAATTCTAAACTGCTCCCAATCCTCAAACCTGTTGTTTTTTTGGCCATTTTGTATGCTTCTTCCTTGGATTGAATACTACTTTTAATTTCACTTGTAACCCATGAATTAGCCATCTTTCCCATTTTACTTTTATGCAAGGCAGGAAAGAACAATTGTTACAATTCCTCCATGCTCTCCTTGAATGCCTGCTGTTGCCCATCCGCAGTCTTCCCTTTAAGTAATGTTTCCTAACTGATCATAGCCGACTTGCACCTTATATCATTGTAGTTTCCTTTATTAAGGTTTGGGACCCTAGTCTCAGAATCAACTACTTCACTCTCCATCTTATTTTATTTTAACTTTTTTTTTTAAGGGGCAATTTAGCATGGCCAATCTACCTAACCTGCACATCTTTGGGTTGTGGGGGTGAAACCCACGCAGACAGGGGAGAATGTGCAAACTCCACATGGACAGTGACCCAGGGCGTTCCTTTATACAGATGTTCCTTTATCGCATGCATCTCTAACTTCCTGTTTAATGCTGTTTCCAACATCACCCTACAGTTTGGGGGTCTATATATGACGCACACTAATGTTTTTTGCGACTTGGTGTTTCTCAGCTCAAGCCATACAGATTCCACATTGTCAAAGCTAATATCCTCCCTCACTATTGTATGAATCTCCTCTTTTAACTAGCAATGCAAGTCCACTGCCTTTTCCTTTTCGTCTGTCCTTCCTAAATAGTGAATACCCCTGGATGTTCAGTTCCCATTCCTGGTCACCCTGCAGCCATGTCGCCATAATCCCAATTATATCATACCCGTTTACATCTATTTGCACTATTAGTTCATCCGTTTTATTGCGAATGCTCCACGTGTTAAGGCACAAAGTCTTTAGGCGTGACTTTTTAACATTACTTGTCCCGCTTCAAATATTTTTCACTGTGGCCCTGTTTGAATCTGGCCCTTGGTTTCTCTGCCTATCACTTGTCTTATTCCCCTTTCTGTCTTCTGTTTTTGTCCTTGATTCCTCTGACTCCTTGCATAGGTTTCCATCTCCCTGTCTTTTTAGTTTAAACCCACTCTAGCAAATACTCCCCCGAGAACATCAGTCCCAGTCCTGCCCAGGTGTAACCTGGCAAGTTTGTACTGCTCCCACCTCCCAATCCCCCTTGCACCATCTCTTCAGCCACATAGTCAATAAACAAACAAAGAAAAATGAGTGGGCCAGTCAGATCAGTAGTTGTGAGCAACAGTAGTGTAGGATAGGAAAGATTTTATGAAGCAATGGTTTTCTGGCAGAATGTTACAAACAGTTTGCGGCTTTGTTGGGGCAAATGTTAAATGACTCTCTGCTAAGAGGGATGCTGCCGGCCACGCTGGCGCAGGCTTCAATTTCTCTAATGTTGAAAAAGGACAAAGATTCCTGACAATGTGTGTCTTATCGGCCTATTTCACTATTTAATAATTTTTTTTTTTTATAAATGTTTTATTGAAATTTTTTTCCCAAACAACAATTTTTCCCCTCTTACAAAGCAAACGCAACAATAACAATACAGAAATTTTAAACAATACACAAGTAACAAAACCCCTTTATCTTTGACCTAAACTAAACCCCCCCCCCTCCCCCCCCCTCCCCCTGGGTTGCTGCTGCTGGTCATCTGTCTTCCCTCTAACGTTCCCCGAGGTAGTCGAGAAATGGCTGCCACCGCCTGGTGAACCCTTGAGCCGATCCTCTCAGGGCAAACTTTATCTGCTCCAGTTTAATGAACCCCGCCATATCATTTACCCAGGCCTCCAGTCCGGGGGGTTTCGCCTCCTTCCACATGAGTAGGATCCTGCGCCGGGCTACTAGGGACGCAAAGGCCACAACGTCGGCCTCTTTCGCCTCCTGCACTCCCGGCTCTTCCGCAACTCCAAATAGAGCTAACCCCCAGCCTGGTTTGACCCGGGCCTTCACCACCCGCGAAATCACTCCCGTCACTCCCTTCCAATACCCTTCCAGTGCCGGGCATGCCCAAAACATATGTGCGTGGTTTGCCGGGCTCCCGCCACACCTCCCACATTTGTCCTCCACTCCAAAGAACCTGCTCAATCTTGCTCCCGTTATGTGTGCTCTATGTAGCACCTTAAATTGAATCAGGCTAAGCCTGGCGCATGAGGAAGAGGAATTTACCCTGCTTAGGGCATCAGCCCACATACCCTCCTCTATCTCCTCCTCTAGTTCTTCTTCCCACTTTCCTTTTAGTTCGCCCACCGACTCCTCCCCCTCTTCCCTCATCTCTCGGTAAATCTCTGACACCTTGCCCTCTCCGACCCACACCCCTGAAAGCACCCTGTCCTGTATCCCCTGTGTCGGGAGCAATGGAAATTCCCTCACCTGTTGTCTAGTAAATGCCCTCACCTGCATATATCTCAAGAAATTTCCCCGGGGCAACTTATACTTTTCCTCCAATGCTCCCAAGCTCGCAAAAGTCCCATCTATAAATAAATCTCCCACCCTCCTAATTCCCAACTGGAACCAGCTCTGAAATCCTCCATCCATTCTTCCTGGGGCGAACCTATGGTTGTTCCTGATTGGGGACCCCACCAGGGCTCCCCGCACCCCTCTCTGTCGCCTCCACTGTCCCCAGATATTCAATGTTGCCGCCACCACCGGGTTCGTGGTAAACTTTTTAGGTGAGATCGGTAGCGGCGCCGTCACCAGCGCCTCTAAACTCGTCCCTTTACAGGACTTTCTCTCCAGTCTTTCCCACGCCGCTCCCTCCCCCTCCATCATCCATTTACGTATCATTGCCACATTGGCGGCCCAATAGTAATCGCCCAAGTTCGGTAGTGCCAATCCTCCTCTGTCCCTACTACGCTGAAGGAACCCCCTCCTTACTCTCGGAACTTTCCCTGCCCACACGAAGCTCGTGATGCTCCTGTCTATTTTATTAAAAAAGGTCTTAGTGATTAGTATAGGGAGACATTGAAATACAAATAAGAACCTCGGGAGGACCATCATCTTAATTGCTTGCACCCTGCCCGCCAGCGATAGAGGCTGCATGTCCCACCTCTTGAAGTCCTCCTCCATTTGTTCTACCAACCGTGTCAGATTAAGTCTGTGCAAGGTTCCCCAGCTCCTAGCGATCTGAATCCCCAGGTATCGGAAGTTTCTTTCCACTTTCCTTAGAGGCAAGCCTTCTATCTCTCTACTCTGGTCCCCTGGATGTATCACAAATAATTCACTCTTCCCCATGTTTAGCCTATACCCCGAGAAATCCCCGAACCCCCTCAAAATTCGCATAACCTCTATCATTCCCCCCGCTGGGTCCGACACGTATAACAATAGGTCATCCGCATATAACGAGACTCGGTGTTCTTCTCCCCCTCTAATCACCCCTCTCCATTTCCTGGAGTCTCTCAACGCCATGGCCAGAGGTTCAATTGCCAACGCGAACAACAATGGAGACAGCGGGCATCCCTGTCTTGTTCCCCTATATAGTCGGAAATACTCCGATCTATGTCGACCTGTAACTACGCTTGCCGTTGGAGCCCCATAAAGAAGTCTAACCCAGCTAATAAACCCGTTCCCAAACCCAAACCTCCTTAACACTTCCCATAAATACTCCCACTCCACCCTATCAAATGCCTTCTCTGCGTCCATTGCCGCCACTATCTCTGCCTCCCCCTCCACTGGGGGCATCATTATCACCCCTAATAGTCGTCGCACGTTAACATTCAGTTGTCTCCCTTTTACGAACCCTGTCTGGTCTTCGTGCACCACCCCCGGGACACAGTCCTCTATCCTCGATGCCAGTACCTTTGCCAACAATTTGGCGTCCACGTTCAACAATGAAATGGGTCTATAGGACCCGCACTGCAACGGATCTTTATCTCTCTTCAAAATTAACGATATCGTCGCCTCCGACATCGTCGGGGGTAGAGTCCCCCCTTTCCTGGCCTCATTGAACGTCCTCACCATCAACGGGGCCAACAAGTCCACATATTTTCTGTAATACTCCACCGGGAACCCGTCTGGTCCTGGGGCCTTCCCTGCTTGCATGCTTCCCAGTCCCTTAATAACCTCGTCCACCCCAATCGGTGCCCCCAGGCCTACCACCCCCCGCTCCTCCACTTTCGGGAACCTCAATTGGTCCAGGAACTGCCGCATCCCCTCCTCTCCCTCTGGGGGTTGAGACCTATACAGTTCCTCATAGAAGGTCTTGAACACCTCATTTATCTTTCCTGCCCTTCGCACCGTGTCTCCCCTTTCGTCTCTAATTCCTCCTATTTCCCTCGCTGCTGCCCTCTTTCGCAATTGATGAGCCAACAGGCGACTCGCCTTTTCCCCATATTCATACCTCCTCCCCTGTGCCTTCCTCCACAGTACCTCCGCCTTTCTGGTGGTCAGAAGGTCAAATTCCGTCTGGAGTCGTCTCCTCTCCCTGTACAATTCCTCCTCCGGGGTCTCTGCAAATTCCCTATCCACCCTTAAAATCTCCCCCAGTAATCTTTCCCTTTCCTTGGCCTCTGTTTTCCTTTTGTGGGCCCCAATGGAGATCAGCTCTCCTCTGACCACCGCTTTTAGTGCTTCCCATACCACTCCCACAGGGACCTCGCCGTCGTCATTGACCTCCAGGTATCTCTCAATACACCCCCGCACTCTTGCACACACTCCCTCATCCGCCATCAGTCCCACATCTAATCGCCAGAGTGTTCTCTGCTCCCTTTCCTCTCCTAATTCCAGGTCCACCCAATGTGGGGCATGATCCGAAACCGCTATGGCTGAGTACTCAGCTTCTTCCACCCTAGAGATCAACGACCTTCCCAAAACAAAAAAATCTATCCGGGAGTACACTTTATGGACATGGGAGAAGAAGGAATACTCCCTAGCCCTAGGTCTAAGAAATCGCCATGGATCCACTCCCCCCGTTTGGTCCATAAACCCCTTAAGTACCTTGGCCGCTGCCGGCCTTCTTCCGGTCCTTGAGCTGGATCTATCTAGCCCCGGGTCCAGCACCGTATTAAAGTCCCCTCCTAAAATCAAGTTTCCTACCTCCAGGTCCGGTATACGCCCCAGCATCCGTCTCATAAATCCCGCATCGTCCCAGTTTGGGGCATACACGTTAACCAACACGACCTCCATTCCCTCCAGCCTGCCACTCACCATTACATATCTACCTCCGCTATCTGCTACGATGTTCTTTGCTTCAAATGCGACCTGTTTCCCCACCAAAATGGCCACCCCTCTATTCTTTGCGTCCAGTCCTGAGTGGAACACCTGTCCCACCCATCCTTTCCTTAGCCTAACTTGGTCCGCCACCTTTAGGTGCGTCTCTTGGAGCATAACCACGTCTGCCCTTAGTCCTTTCAAATGCGCGAGCACTCGGGCCCTTTTTATCGGTCCGTTCAGGCCTCTCACGTTCCACGTGATCAGCCTCACTAGGGGGCTACCTGCCCCCCTCCCGTGTCGACTAGCCATTACCTTCTCTAGGCCAGTCCCATATCCCGCCTCCGCGCTCCCGCTCGCTCCCCCAGCGTCGCACACCATCCCCGCCCACCCACTCTTTAGCCATTTCCTTTTGGATTTCCGCAGCAGCAACCCAGTTGTCCCCCCCCCCCCTTCTCCCTCCCTCCTCCCCTCCCCGCTAGATCTCTTTCTAGCTTGATTGCTCCCCCCATATTACTTCCGTAAGTCAGCTGACTTCAACTGACCCCGGCTACTCCTGCTCACTCCTCGACCCCCCCCCCATGTGGGGAACTCCCATCCGCCTTGCGCCTGTCTTCCCGCCTTATTCTTTCTGGCGCGGGAACATCCCTTTACCTGACCCGCCTCTTATGGCGCAGCTCCCTTTCCCCTCCCCCTCCCCTTCCCCATTCTCCAACTATGTCCCGTCTTTCCCCCCTCACCGGCGCCCACATTTCCCCAATGTCTCCCCCCTTCCCTGTTTACTTCTCAATTAACTTCCACCGTAACATTAACAATAACATTTCCTACAGCATCAGTCCCTCATAGAATTACATAGAATTACATAGAACATACAGTGCAGAAGGAGGCCATTCGGCCCATCGAGTCTGCACCGACCCACATTAATCCCTCACTTCCACCTTATCCCCGCAACCCAATAACCCCTCCCAACCCTTATGGACACTACGGGTAATTTATCATGGCCAATCCACCTAACCTGCACGTCTTTGGACTGTGGGAGGAAACCGGAGCACCCGGAGGAAACCCACGCGGACACGGGGAGAACGTGCAAACTCCGCACAGACAGTGACCCAGCGGGGAATCGAACCTGGGACCCTGGCGCTGTGAAGCCACAGTGCTAATCACTTGTGCTACCGTGCTGCCCTCAGTTCCGATCCAATTTCTCTTCTTTGATGAAGGTCCATGCTTCCTCCGCTGTCTCGAAATAATGGTGTCTCTCCTGATACGTGACCCATAGTCTTGCCGGCTGCAGCATCCCGAACTTCACCTTCCTTTTATGCAACACCTCTTTGGCTCGGTTGAAGCTCGCCCTCCTTCTCGCCACCTCCGCACTCCAATCCTGGTATACCCGTACCACTGCATTCTCCCATCTGCTACTCCGCACCTTTTTAGCCCATCTCAGGACCTCTTCTCTATCCTTAAGGCGGTAAAATCGCACGATTATCGCCCTGGGTGGTTCTCCCGCTTTTGGTCTTCTCGCCGGAATCCGATTTGCCCACTCCACCTCCAAGGGGCCCGTAGGGGCCTCAGCACCCATCAGTGAGCTCAGCATCGTACTTGCGTACACTCCACAGTCCACTCCTTCCACACCCTCAGGGAGACCCAGTATCCGAAGGTTCTTCCTTCGCGCTCCATTTTCTAGGGCTTCGATCCTTTCAGTACACTTTTTATGAAGTGCCTCGTGCGTCTGTGTCTTAACCGCCAGGCCCAGGATCTCGTCCTCAATATCTGTCACCTTCTGCTCCACCACACGGAGCTCTGTCTCCTGGGTCTTTAATGTCTCCTTGAGCCCCTCAATTGCCTGTAGCAACGGGGTCAGCACCTCCCTCTTCAGCAGCTCCACGCACCGTCTCACAATTTCATGCTCAGGCCCCCATGTCGCCTGCGCTTTCTCCGCCGCCATCTTGTACTTCTCTCTTTCTGACCCTTTGGTCGACGATTCCTCGCGCTGCAGCCGCCGCCGCCGGTTTTTTCCTCCTTCGTTTGGGGGGGACTCCCTTCTCACACGCCCCACACCGGGTTGCGTCGTCGAAAAATTCCCCGTTGGGGCTCTTAAAAGAGCCCGAAGGTCCGTCGGAGCTGGAGCCGCCGAAGCGTGCGGCTAGCTAGGCATCACCGCAACCGGAAGTCCCTTCAGTGGCCTTGATGAGGTCTTTTCACAGTTGTTCCCTCTGCTGCTAGAATTCACCTTTGATACAGGCCCTCAGGTCAGCTTGCAGCTTTAAGCTTGCCCTTCCCCCGCCTGCATGCTGGAAGAGGCCCTGTTTATCCTGTAGTTGCAGCCAAATCTTTCACTGTTTCTGCGTGTGTCTGGCAACCAAGAGACATACCCTTCCTGGGGGACACTGTCGGGGGAATATTGCCGCCTTCTTCCCACACCGGGAAATGTCAAACAAATGCCGTGGGGGCCCTGTAAAAGAGCCCAAAAGTCCGTTCCAAGCAGGAGCTGCCGAATATGCGACCTAGCTCTGCATAGCCGCACCCGGAAGTCCCTTCACTATTTAATAATGATGCAAACATACCAGATAAGGTTCTGCGAAACCTTTGGAGGGGTGCTAGCCAGAGGTGAAGTCTGAGGATAGGCAGGTTTGTCAGGGGCCGACAGTTGTCGTCCAATATCAGGAGGCTTTTGAATGTGGTCATGTTGTCCTCTGTGGAGCAGATGCCAGAGGTAATCACCTCCATGGATGCGGAAAAGGTCTTTGACCAGGTGGAGTGGAGATACCTCTTTGAGGTCTTGGGGCGATTTAGATTTGGTCCAACATTTATTTCCTGGGTGAAACTACTATATAATGCCCCCATGTCTAGTGTCCGGACAAAAGCTGTGAGCTCAGGATATTTCCAACTATACAGGAGCACGAGACAGGATGCCCGCTGTCCCAACTATTATTCGCGCTAGTGATTGAACTGTAGGCCATTGTTCTTAGATTGTCAGGGGAATTAAAATTATTGAGGGGGTGGGGGGTGGTGAGGAACATAGGGTGTCCCTTTACATGGACGATTTGTTGTTGCATGTCTCTGATCCTTTCACAGGTGTGAAAGGCAGCACGGTAGCACAGTGGCTAGCACTGTGGCTTCACAGTACCAGGGTCCCAGATTCGATTCCCCGCTGGGTCACTGTCTGTGCGGAGTCTGCACGTTCTCCCTGTGTCTGTGTGGGTTTCCTCCAGGTGCTCCGGTTTCCTCCCACAGTCCAAAGATGTACAGGTTAGGTGGATTGGACATGATAAAATTGCCCTTAGTGACCAAATAAAGGTTAGGAGGGGTTATTCGGTTTCGGGGATAGGGCTTAAGTGGGTCGGTGCAGACTCGATGGGCCGAATGGCCTCCTTCTGCACTGTATGTTCTATGTCTGTAAGGTATTATGGAACAGTTGAGAAAATGCGGATCCTTCTCAGGATAGATTGAATATGAGCAAGAGCAAAATCTTCCCGGTAAATTCCCTGGGGAAGTGGATGGGGAGGCTGCCTTTTAGACTGGCCAAGGCAAAGTTTAGGTGCTTAGGGATTCAGGTGGTGCACGATTGGACACTGTTGCATAAGTTGAACTTGGCCGATCTCGTGGAGCAGATGAAGGGGGACCTGCCTTCCCTCTATCCTTGATGGGCAGAGTACTTATTGTCAAAACAAACGTTTTGCCAAGGTTTCTATTTGTGTTCCAGTGTCTTCCGATCTTCCTCCCTAAATCTTTTTTCACTAGGTTTGATGGATTAAACTCTGCCTTTTTCTTGGTGTGAAATACTCCCAGGATTAGAAGAGCTTTCCTGCAGAGAGGGCGACAATCGGGTGGGTTGGTGCTACCAAACCTGATGCTCTATTACTGGGCGGCGAACATTGGGAAAGTGCGTAGATGGTTTGAGGAGCTGGGTGCGGGGTGGGGGCGGATGGAGGTGGCCTCTTGTGTAGGGCCGTGTCTAAGGACATTGGTTACAGCCCCTCTTCTGTTCCCCCTGACCAGGCTCTGAATGAGCCCAGTGGTAGTTGCATCTTTGAGAGTTCGGAACCAGTTTAGGCAGCATTTCTGATGGGGGGACATGGCATTGCTGTCACCAGTTTGTCATAATCATAGATTTGCACCGTCAAGGATGGATGCAATGTATAAGATCTGGAGGAGAAAAGGGGTTGAGAGGTTCAGAGATTTGTTTGTGGAAGGTAGGTTTGCGGGTCTAGAGGCGATGGAGGAGAAATTTCAACTCCAAGTTGAAACTTTATTCGTAAAGTGTTGTCCTCAACCCCCCAGTTGCCGAGACCTACACTGATAGATGGAATGCTATCAACGGATAAGATAGGGCAAGGGAAGATCTCTGATTATATATGGGTGTTTGCTGGAGACAGGGAAACTATTGCTTGAAGAGGTGAAGGAGAAGTGGGAATTAGAGCTGGGCCTAGGGCTAGAGGGAGGAGTGTGGAGTGAGATCTTGCATAAGGTGAACTTTACCTCCTCCTGTGCTAGGCTGAGCCTGATACAGTTTAAAGTTGCACATAGAGTGCACTTAACTAAGAAGCGTGTGATTGGATTCTTCCCTGGGGTGGAGGACAAGTGTGAGCGTTGTTCGGGGGGGGGGGGGGGGGGGCTGCAAATCACTGACACATATTCTGGTCCTGCCCCAAGCTAGTTGGGTTCTGGGTCTCGTTTTTTGAGATCATGTTGGAGATCGTTGGGGTCAAACTGCAGCCGTGTCAGCTGGTCGGGATCTTTGGGGTGTTAGTCTCCCCAGAACTCCTTGTGGAGAGGAGGGCTGACGTTTTGGCCTTTGCATCCTTGGTGGCCCGGAGGCGAGTCCTGCTTGGATTGAGGTTGGTGGTGCCATCCAGAGCCTTGGCAAGGCTGGGAGACCTGGCAGAATTCCTGCAATTGGAAAATATTAAGTACAGCTTGAGAGGGTCGGAAGAAAGGTTCTATTCCAGGTGGATGCCGTTCATCACTTTCTTTAAGGACCTGTTCATAGCCAGCAGTTAGGGGGATGGGGTGGGTTAGGAAGGAGAGAGTGAGGGAGGGAAGATATTCAGGCTGAGGGGGGGATAGGGAATTTAGGGTCATTACTATTACTTTGTTAAAGTAAAAGTGACAAACCGTTTGTATTATATAATTATGCCTTGATAGGGCAGCACAGTAGCACAGTGGACAGCACTGTTGCTTCACAGCTCCAGGGTCCCAGGTTTGATTCCCGGCTTGGGTCACTACCTGTGTGGAGTCTGCAGGTTCTCCCCGTGTCTGCGTTGGTTTCCTCCGGCTGCTCCGTTTCCTTCCACAAGTCCCGAAAGAGGTGCTTGTTAGGTGAATTGGACATTCTGAATTCTCCCTCAGTGTACCCAAACAGACGCCGGAGTGTGGTGACGAGGGACTTTTCACAGTAACTTTGTTCCAGCGTTAATTAAGCCTACTTGTGACAATAAAGATCATTATTATTATTATGTTACAATTTGATAATATTTGGAATGAAATATATTTTTTAGAAGTAATGTCAGAGAAAATATGATCTGTTAACTTGGAAAGGAATAAAGTGGTCACATTTAGTTTCTAGTTGTATTTTCTTTTCCAAAGCAATAAAAGCCAATGTGCTTTGCCATTGCCCAAAGGACAATTTTTAGCAAAAAATGATTTGTTTGATTAATCTTCAGCATTAGAATAAGACTCATAGTTATTTAAAGAGTATGAAAAATATCCTCAGAACTTGAGTTGTCTATTGGTTACAGAAGGCTTTCCTTAGCTTTCTGTATCTGGAAATGGCTAGGGCAAATAGTGAATTATTATCGAGCCGTAAACATCCTTCCTGAACTTAGAATAGAGTCACAAGTAAAACAAAGATCTCTTTATCGGAATGAATGGGTGGAAGCAGCAATGTCACTTCCATAGATTTTCAAGGCAATTGGAAACTATTCAATTCATATATAAAAAACAAAAATGTTATCCAGATAAAATTAGTATCTAATGATCTATCTGCTCCCCTCAACACCAAGCATCGTATTCCTCAGGACAACATGTCAGTGAACATTTATGTGAGTACAATCGGTATATTTCTTTGGTACATCTGATTAGTGGTAAAAATGAGTGTTCCATTTTCCTTTCCTCTAACCCTGAGGTTGTAGAAACCTCATCCAATGGGAAATACAAACTGCAGTAAAACAAAGAATTGAACATGGGCGTCCTTGAAATTTGAGAATGTTATTCCATGTGTAAATCACAGAATGGTGGCAGACTGGGATGGGAATATCCTGCCTCAGTTATGTTGGTTTGGAAACAAATCCAGTCGCTTCACACCGCTGAATGTATGGATCCAAAGTGAAATAATTTGGCCAGTCTCAACCCCGTTTGCTGCATGCGGGTCCATAACACAACGGGCGGGATTTTCCAATCTGACCAGTGGAGGGCATCGTCGTGGGCAGGACGTGAAAATTTGGCTGCTCTCCAAGTGTTCCCATCCCACCCGCAAGGATGCCTGTGGACAGGACTGGAAAACCCCAGTCAACATTCATGACCAAAGTGAACGAGGAATTGCTGTAGCTGTTTCAAAGTCAACTTTGAATCAATTTACCATAACAGTGCATGTCATGACCACAACAGTTGTTTTTTATGTTTCCAAGTGTTGGAAACAGAAATTTTCTTACGGCTCTTTGATGAGGGCACATTATTGGAGCATTATTGTGTTGTAGATGCCGGGGTGTCTGGAAACTTGATGCTTGCATAGACTGCAAAAAGTGGAAAAGCTGACCAGGACCATGTCAACACCACAACAAAAAACACGTATTGAAGCACAAGCTTTTTACATTATTTATTCTTGGTTTCCAGGGCTGGTACAACCAGCAGGCAAACTAGACAGTCACCTAAAGAGGCAAGGGGCTGGATTCTCCGCACCCCTACGCCGAAGCTGCGGCTGGCACGGGGCCGGAGAATCCATGTTCCTGCAAGAAATCGGTTCACCGATTGTGCGGGCCCCGAAAAGCAGCGTACTCAGGGAGCATGGGACCTACTTGGGGCCATTGCAAGAGGCCCGCTCAGCCATTCTTCACCCCTGACCGGCCGACGCCGTATAACTAATGTGCTCCAGCCGGTCGGGATACTCGGTTGGCGGCTGTGGACTCAGTCCGCGGCCCGATTGGAGGCCAGGGGGGCTTTATAGGCAGCCAGGGAATGTCGGTGCAGGGTTAAGGGTTGGGCGTGCGGCCGATCAGGGGGATCTCTTTTGTGGGTCTAGCTCCGCGGTCCAAGTCCGCCATGGAGTACGGCTCGGCTGCTGGAGGCCGCTGCCGTGCACATGCGCGGCCTCTGGGCAGCATGGGAGCATTGTGGATAGCACAATTGCTTCACAGCTCCAGGGTCCCAGTTTCGATTCCCGGCTTGGGTCACTGTCTGTGCGGAGTCTGCACATTCTCCCTGTGTCTGCGTGGGTTTCCTCCGGGTGCTCCGGTTTCCTCCCACAGTCCAAAGATGTGCGGGTTAGGTGGATTGGCCATGATAAATTGCCCATAGTGTCCAAAATTGCCCTTAGTGTTGGGTGGGGTTACTGGGTTATGGGGATAGGGTGGAGGTGTGGACCTTGGGTAGGATGCTCTTTCCAAGAGCCGGTGCAGACTCAATGGGATGAATGGCCTCCTTCTGCACTGTAAATTCTACGACTCTATTCTATGACTCTGACCCGGAAGTGCGGGGGCCCGTATCTGCAGCAAAAGCTGAGAGATCTACTCCGGGTCCCTGCTAGCCCCCTGCAGGGTATGGAATTTGGGTCCCTTTGATGTCAGGTTTTCTGGCATAAAACTCTACCGTTTTGACACCAGCGTGGGGACATAGTCCCAATAATGGAGGATCCAGCCCAAGAGTTGGGATCAGTGATGACCAAAAACGTAATAAATTATTCATGAAGGCCGCCTTGGAGAACGCTTACCCGGAGATCAGAGGCTGAATGCCCTTGACTGCTGAAGTGTTCCCCGACTGGAAGGGAACATTCCTGCCTGGTCATTGTCGCGCGATGTCCGTTCATTCGTTGTCGCAGCGTCTGTATGGTCTCACCAATGTACCACGCTTCGGGACATCCTTTCCTGCAGCGTATGAGGTAGACAACGTTGGCCGAGTCGCACGAGTATGTACCGCGTACCTGGTGGGTAGTGTTCTCACGTGTAATGGTGGTATCCATGTCGATGATCTGGCACGTCTTGCAGAGATTGCCATGGCAGGGTTGTGTGGTGTCGTGGTCACTGTTCTGAAGGCTGGGTAGTTTGCTACAAACAATGGTTTGTTTGAGGTTGCGTGGTTGTTTGAAGGCAAGCAGTGGGGGTGTGGGGATGACCTTGGCAAGATGTTCATCTTCATCGATGACATGTTGAAGTCTGTGAAGAAGATGTCGTAGTTTCTCCGCTCCGGGGAAGTACTGGACGACGAAGGGTATTCTGTCGGTTGTGTCCCATATTTGTCTTCTGAGGAGGTCGGTGCGGTTTTTTGCTGTGGCGCATTGGAACTGTCAATCGATGAGTCGAGCGCCATATCCCGTTCGTACGGGGGCATCTTTCAACGTCTGTAGATGTCTGTTATGCTCCTACTCAGCTGAGCAAATCCTGTGTATACGGAGAGCTTGTCCATAGGGGATGGCTTCTTTAATGTGTTTAGGGTGGAAGCTGGAGAAGTGGAGCATCGTGAGGTTATCCGTGGGCTTGCGGTAAAGCAAAGTGCTGAGGTGACTGTCCTTGATGGAGACTGTTGTGTTGGGTGTTCTGGTTCACAAACAAGCCAACTATGCTGCAAGTGGTGTAACTCTATTTTATTAACTGTTCAACTATGCTAACATACTGTAAATGTGGGTATAAGCAATACCAGCTTAACTGTGGACCCATTCCTATCATTAGCTATGGTGAGGTGCTCAGCACATGGTGAATGCCTGTGATGCAGGCTGTGAGCTCTGTGCTCTGACCTGGCTGCTCCTAGAATGAACGGGAACTCTCCTGTCCCCTGTCTTTATAGAGCTTGTGCTCGCACTGGTGATTGGCTGTGGTGTTATGTATGCCGGTTGGTCCTACTGCATGTCCATCAGTGTGTGTATGTGATTGCACCATAATGTACTGATGTATTTTATGACATCCCCCTGCAGGGGGTCAGGGTAACAAGCACTGGCAACGGCGCCAATTCCAAAGGCCCCAAGGAAATACTCGGTGAGTCCAGTGGTGGAGCCACGTTGAAGATCTGGAGGCAGTTTAGGCAGCATTTTAGATTGAGATCTCGGGGGAATCATGGGTTCGAGCCGGGGAGGATGGATGCAAGATTCTGAGGATGGGAAGAGAGGGATTTAAAGAAATGAAGGATCTGTCCCTGGCAGGGTGATTTATGAGTTTGGAGGAGCTGAGCGAGACGTTTGGGCTGGCGAGGGGCGAAAGTTTCAGGTAAATGCAGGTGCGGGACTTTGCGAGGAAGGTCTTCCCGATAGCGCCGGCCTCCTCTTGCTGGAGGCAGTGCTGTCGGTGTGGGTGGGTGGAGAGGGGGGTCGTCTCGGCGAGTTACGGGAGGATTTTGGAGGAGGACGGGGTGTTCATGGAGGGGGTTAAGGCGGTGGCGCCGGAGGAGGGATTGTGGTGTGAGGTGCTTTGGAGGGTAAATGCTTCGACTTTGTGCGCGAGGCTGATACAGCTGAAGATAGTGTACAA
This sequence comes from Scyliorhinus torazame, assembly GCF_047496885.1. NCBI lineage: Eukaryota > Metazoa > Chordata > Chondrichthyes > Carcharhiniformes > Scyliorhinidae > Scyliorhinus > Scyliorhinus torazame. The sequence continues at coordinate 263,706,694 of NC_092709.1, forward strand.
GGCACACCTTACAAAGTCTAGGATGAGCCAGCTGTTTGACGGGATGGAGGATGTGAGCGATGTGGGAGGGGCCCTGCAAACTATGTACACGAGTTTTGATCTTGCCCAAAGCTGGAAACGTTTTGAAGGTTCAGCACCATTTCAGGGATTCGAAATGTTGATATGGAGCCCGATCCCCTAGAACCATATTCGGGGTGTCGGAGCAGCCCGAGTTGCAGGCAGGTGCGGGGGCAGATGTTCTAGCTTTCACCTTGGTGATTGCTCGCTGGCGGATCTTGTTGGGATGGAGGTCAGCTTCTCCATCCTGTGCCTCGGTGTGGCTGGGGGTGATCTGCTGGAGTTACTGATCCTGAAAAAAGTGAAGATTGCTCTGGGGGGGGGGGGGGGGGGGGGGGGGGGGGTTGGGGTTTGGGTTTATTTTGCATTTTGGGGAGCTGGTTGCCATTGACTGCTGAAGTGGGGAGAGGGGGGGGGGCCTTGGTGGGTTAGGGGGTTTGTGGGGCTGTTGCAAATGGTAAAAATGTTGAAAATTTGTGGAATAAAAATTCTTTAAAAAAATAAAGTGGACAAGTTGACATTTTCCCACATCATACTCCATCTGCTCATTTTTTGCCCAATTACATAACCGACTATCCCTTTGTAGACGCTATACCGCTTCTTGACAACTTACTTTCTTACCCACCATGGTGTCAGGGGCAAATTTAGCTCCCATTCATATAGTACCTTCATCAAAGCCATTGATACAAATTGTAAATAGTTGAGGCCCCAACATTGATCCCTGCAGCACTCCACTAGTGTTAAGAATTGGGGAAAATTAAGATCAAAACATGAAATTGGGATAAAAGAAACTAAACAGGGCAGTGTCTGAAGAGATGTTGAGACACAAATTAACATATCAGTGAGAAAAGCAAGTGTTTACCTAGGTAACTAGAGAAAAATAACGGGGGCATTAAAAAGATAACTTCAAAAAGGTGAGATAAGCCATGTTTGCGTGGGTTTCACTCCCTCAACCCAAAGATGTGCAGGCTAGGTGGATTGGCCACGCTAAATTGTTCCTTAATTGGAAAAAATGAATTGGGTACTCTAAATTTATTTTTAAAAAAGGAGAGATAAGGAAATTGGCAAGTACACACCAAAAGCCCACTCCACAGGATGGATAACATCAAAGGGAAAGAGTAGTTTATCCATGGTACAATGACTGGGGAAAAGGGAGAAAACACAGACACAGCTACAGCCATGCCCAGCTGCAGACACAGTCTCCCGAAAACAAGTTGTTGCTATACAGGCAGCCGGTTTAGATCAAAACTCGAACTGAGCAGATTCTGCCTGTGCTAAAACTGAAGACAGTTTTCCCAAATGTGGCCCCATATCCTGTGCTTAGTAACTAATTGCTGGACTTAGCTCATAGTTATACAATATCAGATGTACAAAGGGGTTTATCAGAGTTCAGGGAAAATAGATAGCTGTGAACCAAAGGATAATTTCATGTAACACCATGTGGGTATCGTCATCAGTCTACTTAAGTGTTGTAATGTATTATAGTCCTTGCCATGTGTTTTTTTTTCTTTTAAGTTACTAATATTGTTTATTCATTGTTCACACAAATGTCTGGACTGTTCCTCCCTGGTTCACATTTTTTTCCACAGTATAACAAATTGAAAATATACACCACTAAGAGCCTGTGATCCAAGTTACCCCTCTGGGTTTTGGGATACCATCTCATTTAACATCAGTGGGATTCTTAACACTAGTTACAGTTTGCCAACCCAAAAATGACCCATTATCCCGAACAAAGGGGCAAGGGGCTTTTCACAGTAACTTCATTGAAGCCTACTTGTGACAATAAGCGATTATTATTATTATTATTATTATTATTATTATTAACCAATTTTTATTTTCCTATACTAATATGTTACCACTGCACCATGAGTTCTTATTTTGTCTCATAACCTTTGCTGTGGCACCTGATCAAATGCCTTTTGGAAATCCATGTTCACATTTACAGGTTCCCCTTTATCCGCCTTGCTTGTTACTTCGTCAAAAAACTCGACTAAATTATCTAAACACTATTCCCCTTTCACAAACCATGTTGACTCCACTGTTCACATTATGATTTTCTAAGTGTCCTGTTATAACCTCCTTAATAACGGATTCTAATGAAGATGTGAGGTTAATTGGCATATAGTTTTCCACTTTCTGCTTCCTTCTTTGAAAGGTGTCACGTTTGCTAGTTTCCAATCCACTGGGATTTTTCAATATCTAAGGAATTTTGGAAGATGCCTCTACTATCTTTGCAGCCACTTTTTTTAAGACCCTAGGTGCAAGCAATCAAATCCTGGCGTCGTCAGCCTTAGGTCTAATAGTTTTCCCAGTTACCTTTTCCCTGATGATGGTGAAGTACGTCCTCCCTTTTCACTTCTAGATTTTCAAGTAGCTTTGGGAAGTTTTCCACATCTTCTAAAGTGAAGACGGACACAAATTACCTGCAGTATAACAGCAGCAGAAGGTAGCTGCTGTTTTCACTCGACGTCTTGTACTCATAAGTAATATACTCAAAACCCGTAACAGCCCCCCCGATCAGGCGCCGGAATGTGGCGACTAGGGGCTTTTCACAGTAACTTCTTTGAAGCCTACTTGTGACAATAGGCGATTTTCATTTTTTTTTCATTCACCACGGTAACCATAATGATTACCACACCTGAATGTTTGCATCAGTTATTTCATTGCATGAATAGACAGAATTTTTGTTAGAGTAGTTTTGTTCTGTTCATCTTATACAGTGGACATGTTTGATGCTTATCCAGGTTTTACCATTTTTTTTTTAAGTAAGCTTAACAAGCTTTATTATTTACTTCATTTTGTACTTAAGCCAATTGTTGACTCCATCAGATGTTTCCCAGCTGCTCCATCCAGCTATCACTTTAAATTTTTTAAAATTTAGAATATTCAATTCATTTTTTTCTCCAATTAAGAGGCAATTTAATGTGGCCAATCCACCTACCCTGCACATCTTTTGGGTCATGGGGGTGAGACCCACGCAGACATGGGGAGAATGTGCAATCTCCACATGGGGCCAGGATCGAACCCGGGTCCTCAGCGTCGTGAGGCAGCAGTGCTAACCACTGAGTCACCATGCCGCCCGCACTTTGGTTAATTAGATATTTAGAACTTTGTGGGTCACTTACGAGGGTTCAGAACTCTTTTTTGATCGCCGGATGAGGCGATGAACTTTGTTAAGGACAGGGGATGGAGGACGTTGAACCTGGGGGCGAGTAATTCTGTACCTTTGCTGCTAAATTTATTTTCTTTTTGGGCTGTGTATATAGTGTTTTGTACCAATGTTTTGAGCAGTTGCTCAGTTTAGTATGCGGGTTAACTTTGTTCTTGCCGGGGGGGGGGGGGGGGGGGGGGTGGTGGGTGGAATTTTCTTCTTTGTGTTTGTTGGGGATTGGGATGTTTTGCATATGTATGTTCGAGCGGGGGGAGGGAGATCAGTGGGGGGTAGGATGCTTGGTGCCATGGGTGGGGGGTACCGGGCTCGCGGGGGGAGGGGGGGGGGGCTAGCTCACAGAAGTGCAATGGGGGGGGCGAGCAGGTGACTAGTTTGATGTGGGGGAGTTGGGATTGTTGGTTTTTTTTTGGGGGGGGGGGAATTATTCTGCTGCCAGAGGAGGGACTGGTGCTGGGAGACAAATTGGAGGTTGAGGTCGGTGGGCACCCGAGGGCGAGCCTGAGGAGGTGCGGGACGCGAGCTGGAGGCTGGCCTAAGAAGGGTGATGGTTGATCGGCAGGGGGTGGGGGCGATCAGGCTGATCACATGGAACGCAAGAGGGCTGAATGGGCCGGTCAAGAGGGCACGCGTGTTCGCGCATTTCAAGAGTTTGAAGGCAGATATGGCAATGTTACAAGAGACGCACACTTAAGGGTAATGGATCAGACTAGGCTGAGGAAGGGGTGTGTTGGGCAGGTATTTCATTCAGGGCTAGACTCTAAAACTAGGTTTGTGATCTTGATAATAAGCAGGTGTCATTTGAGGTTGGGAACATAGTGGCGGACTCGGGTTTGGGGGGGTAGGTATATCATGGTGAGGGGGAAGCTGGGGGGGGGGGGAATGCTGGTGGTACTAGTGAATATTTACGCACCACATTGTGACGATGCGGAGTTTATGAGGCGGGTGTTAGGGAAGATTCCGGACCTGGACTCGCATAAGCTGATCATGGGGGGGGCGGGAACACTTCAATACGGTCATTGATCCGAGGTTGGATCGGTCGAGTTCTAGGACAGGGAGGGTGCCAGCCGCGGCGTAGGAGCAAAAGGGGTATATGGAACAGATGGGGGAGGGGGTTGGACCCGTGGAGGTTTGGACGGCCAAGATGATGGATTTTCTCTTTTTCCCCCACGTACACAAAGTGTACTCCCAAACTGATTTTTTTATTTTGAAAAGTGCTTTACTGGCGGGGTGGTGGATACTGAGTATTTGGCGATAGTTGTGTCGGATCATGCCCCACATTGGTGGATTTACGGGTAAGGAGGGGAGTCAGCGCCCCCAATGGAGATTGGATGTAGGACTGTTAGCAGATGAGGTGTGCGGGCGGGTGGAGGGAGGCCATTCAGAACTATTTGGAGATAAATGATATGGGGGAAGTTTCGGCAGCAATGGTATGGGAAGGGCTGAAGGCAGTAGTCAGGGGGAAGCTAATTTTGATACGGGCTCATAGGGAGAAGGTGGAGCGGGTAGAGATGGATAGGCTGGTTAGGGAAATACTCCAGGTGGACAGAAGGTATTCTGAAGCCCAGGAGGCGGGATTGTTGAAGGAGCGGCAGAAGCTGCATATGGAGTTTGGCCTGCTATCCACAGGGAAGGCGAGGCGGGGCGACATGAGTATGGGGAGGCGGCCAGTAGGATGCTAGCACACCAGCTAAGGTAGAGGCAGGCGGCAAGGGAGATAGGAAGAGTGAAGGATAGAGGGGGGGAACATGGTCTTGGATCCAGCGGGCATGAATGGGGTGTTCAAGGAGTTTTATAGTCGGCTGTATGAGTCGGAGCCCCCAGCAGGGGTGGAGGGGATGAGGCAGTTTTTGGAAGGGTTGGAGTTTCCGAAGGTGGAGGAAGGGTCAGTGGAGGGGCTGGGAGCCCCGATCGGGATTGTAGTAGTAGAGCAGTAGGGCAAGGCCCCGGGACCGGATGGCTATCCTGTGGAATTTTACAATACGTTTTCTGTGATGCTGGGCCCGCTGCTGGTGAGGGCATTTAATGAGGCTAGGGAGCGAGTTGTCCTTCCCCCAACAATGTCGCAGGCTACGATTTCATTGATCCTGAAGCGGGAGAAGGAGCAAGAGCAATGTGGTCATATAGACCAATCTCCCTACTGAATGTCGATGCCAAATTGTTGGCCAAAATTATGGCCTCAAGGATAGAGGACCGTGTTCCAGGGGTGATAGGGGAAGACCAGACATTGTTCGTTAAAGGTAGGCAGCTAACAGCCAACGTTAAAAGGCTCTTAAATGTGATCACGATGCCCTCCGAGGGGAGGGAGCGGATGTAGTGGTCGCTATGGATGCGGAAATGGCCTTCAACTGGGTGGAATGTAATTATTTGTGGGAGGTCCTGGGACGGTTTGGCTTTGGGCAGGGCTTTATTGACTGGGTTTGGCTGCTGTACCAGGCACCAGTGGCGAATATGCTGACTAATCGGGTGAGTTTGGACTACTTTAGGCTGCCCGGTGGGTACAAGGCAAGGGTGTCCTCTCTCCTCACTGTTGTTTGCATTGGCTATAGAGCCATTGGCGATGGCGCTGAGTGCTTCAAAGGACTGGAAGGGGCTAGTCCGGGGGGGGGGCGAGGTGTGTGAGGGATGGCTTGCAAACCATGTCCACATTTTTTGGGCATGCCCGAAGCTTAGGGGATACTGGCAGGGATTTGCGGATGACATGTCCACAGTGCTAAAAATGAGGGTGGCGCCGATTTTGGGAGTGTCGCAAGATCCAGGGGTCCAGGGAGTGAGAGAGGCTAATGTTTTGCCCTTTGCCTCCTTGGTAGCCCAGAGCCGGATATTGCTAGCATAGTGGGTCACAAAGCCCCTGAAATCAGGGGTTTGGGTTAGCGACTTGGCTGGGTTTCTCAGACTTGAGGAAATTAAGTTCGCCCTGAGAGGATCAACGTTAGGGTTCGTTCGGAGGAGGCAGCCGTTTATCGACTTCTTCGGAGAAAACTAAACTGCCAGCAGATTCAATAAGGGGGGGGGGTGTTAGGCTATTTTGTGTTTAGAGTAGGCAGGAACAGCGGGAGATGGAGGGATGGGTTATGCATTGAGTAATGTTTATATTTGTCTTTGTATCATTTATTGTTATAAAACCATAAATGCCTTAATACAATATTTTAAAAAGATATATATATATATATATTTGCGACTTAAAGTATACTTTTAAGGGGACTCTTTTTAAATGGAAGGGGCAAAGAATAAATTCCAGTAAGGATTTTAGTTGTTACAAATATGAGGTTTTATTCTTGTAAGGGGTCCAGTTTGAGGGCTATGGTGATGGCAGCGTTGCCAATTGCTCCAAGTAGGTATTCAGGGAGCCTGGTGGTGCAATCCACAGTGAAGATATGGAATCAGTTGAGGCGGCATTTTAGGGTGAAGGGATGTCGGTGTAACATCGCTGTGCGAGAATCATGGGTTTGGCTGGGGGGGGGGGGAAAAGAGAGAGAAAGAGAATGGATAGTGTATATAGGTGGAAGGAAGTGGGGCTGGTCAAGGTGAGGGACCTGTATTTGGAGGAAGGGTTCACCAGTCTGGAGAGGGTAGAGCTGCCGAGGGGGAGTGTGTTCAGGTATCTGCAGTTTAGGGACTTTGTGCGAATGGTCTGGAGGGGGTTCCCTAGGTTGCCAGGATACACCCTGCTGGAGCGACTGCTGCTTCCGGACTCAAAACGTTAGCTCTTTTCTCTCCCTACAGATGGTGCCAGACCTGCTGAGACTTTCCAGCATTTTCTCTTTCGTTTCAGATTCAGCATCCGCAGTAATTTGCTTTTATGTTGTCTCTATATATCTCTTTCTCCCTCAGACCCTTGCAGTTTAGTGATACTTTAAGGAAGTTCACTGAAAGCAAATCCTACAGTGGCTTCCTATAGACTCTTCACCCTCGCAAAACCCATTTCTGTGTCAATGTGAATCACTGGGCCTTGTACGCAGGTGAAAATGCGAATTATCTATCTTTTAGACTTGCAGCTCAGACTATTCCTTTCCCAAGGCGTGGTGCATTGGTGAGACCAGGCAGACGCTGCGACAATTGATGAACGGACATCACGTGACAATCAACAGGCAGGAATGTTCCCTTCCAGTCGGGGAACACTTCAGCAATCAAGGGCATTCAGCCTCTGATCCTCGGGTAAGCGTTCTCCTAGGCGGCCTTCATGGACGCGCGACAACGCAGAATTGCCGAGCAGAAACAGGTAGCCAAGTTCTGCACGCATGAGTGCAGCCTCAACCTTGGATTCATGTCGCACGACATTTCTCCCCCCCCCCCCCCCCCCCCCCCCCCCCCCAACACCATCTGGCCTGGGCTTGCAAAATCCTACCAACCTGTCCTGGCTTGAGACAATTCACACCTCTTTAACCTGTGATTATCCCTCGCTCCAGTCGCACCTTCTGGGCCTGTAAAGACTTAATTACCTGCACAGACTCGCTTTCAAAGTGTTATCTTGCATCGTGAGTGTTTGTGGAACCCACCTCTTCACGCACCTGATGAAGGAGCTGCGCTCCGAAAGCTAATGATTTCAAACAATTTCTTAAACATTAACTAAGTGCCTATGATTAAAAAATCATCAATAACTGGGGGAACCTTGGTGCATGCGAAGAATCAATTGATGAATGGTATAACATGCATCTATCCTGATGGTGTGCCACTATTCAAGAGGGCTCCTACATTTTACTGAAAATCAGCAGTATACATTTAACCTTTTTCCCCTCTTAAATATGGGTCTATTCACTATTCCTATAAACAATCAACATGGAAAGAATGCTACAATATACTAAAAAGTAGCGCATGGTTTATGCCATGTCAGCATACATTTAAAAATTGCCATAATTATTCTGCTGCAGTGAAGTACTAATGGAGGCCATAAAGGCATATAAACAAAATCACATTCAGGTCTGCAAGTGTGCAACTGTGACAAGTACAGAGCCTTGGAGCAAAACCACTTGATTCATTTCACCATCCTTCCTTTAACCCCTTGCCTCTATCCCATTGACTACTGCCTGAACAGTGTGCTGGCGCCACTGATAGCAAAGTTGTTGAATGCAGATTGTGGTATGATATGGAGTCATACAGAGTACAAGCTTCTAGAGTAGATTCGCAGGCTATATGAGCCAAATGTCTCAAACTGGGCAGAAGCCAAGTTTCACTATTAATCTCAATGTTCCAAATGAAGGGAGGGAAGGAAATCAGGTTCCTGCTCCTAATTATAATTTTGGAATCCCCATTGGAAATATATTGACATTGGATAAGGACATCATACTTGGGTATTGTGTCCTCCACATTCACTGTTCGGGTGCAAACCTCAGGTTAATATAGAATGAGGGGTTAATAGAGCTACTCTACACAGTGGAATAAACACAACCAAGCCACCCAACTAACCTTGGTTAACGACGTACTCAGAAAATAACGCTGGTCACTACTTCACTATCAGACACATCAGCAGTTTAAAAACAAAACATCAAAATAAAATTTTAAAAAATGGATTAATGCCTGGTCAACACTTTTTATTTTATCAAACAATAAGTGCATTCATGCATCAGTTTGGCACACTGGTAGCACAATCACCTCAAGTCAGAAAGACATGGAGCCGATCCCCACTATAGGATTCGGAACACAATCTAGAAGAGGTGGTTTTCTGGTGTGACAAACATTTCATTTGTCTATAAACCTCATGGCAAAAGGTAATTTATTGACTGTAAAGTACTTTTAATAGAATATGTAAAGTAATTGTATAAATACAAATCTTTATAATGACAATTCATTACACATTTATGACACCTGAAGCATCAGCTCATTGGAGTGTTTAATTATCGAGGAAGTGGTGGTGTATCGGTAATGTCACTGGACTAGTAATCCAGGTCCCAAAATTAATACACTGGAGATATGGGTTCAAATCTCACCATGGCAGCTTGTAGAATTCAAATTATGATAGAAAAAGCTAGCCTGAGTAATGGTGACCATCAAACTGTCAATTGGCATCAAAACCTATCTGGTTATATCCTTTAGGGAGGGAAATCGGTCCTGACAGATTTTAAGATTTATCTATGCCTTCAATGTGGAAAAAAAATGTTCCAATCTCAATCTACATCTGACAGTCGTCAGTGATATACAAGTGTGTAATGGGAGAGTGCCGAATGTTCTCCTCCTGTGCTAAATGACTATATAACTCTAGCACAAATGCAGGCTTTCCGCTTAACCTTGTGCAGCTGAAATAAAGAATATAAACTGACCAGGGAGAGGCAATCTGATGTCATGCTCCGGTGTTGCAGCTCAGCACCATTAGTGGTGACTGGAGCCGACCACCCACAATCCAACACAAAAGTGCATTACATTTTGGGAGGGAAAGGGGGGGAAAAAAGGTACAAAAACAAACAGGGTGCTTGTCACCCGAGGAAATCAAAATCGAATCAGAACCAATTGGCTCTGTGTTGTTGGAAAGATTTTGTTAGAGATATAAGATTTAAAAAACACCACCAAGATAGTTTTATTCCAAAGTTTAATAAACCGTACAAATAACGAGCTTACACAGGTAATTGCATAGGATAAAGTTGAATTCCAAGAACATTCATAGGGAGAAGAAACAGTTACATCACAGAAGGGCAGATGGTTGTTAAAACTCCCTGTCTGTGCTCATGATCTTTAAATCTATGACAAAAATGTACATATTTTCACAAGCCCATATATTCAGGGTATAAAGGTTTACAATGTCATGGTGGCATCTCCAATGATTTATCAAAAGATGTCAATAGATTTTACATTAAAGATATCTCGTGACACTTTCTACCGTATGCTACAAGTAGTAACCTTGGGTCAGTATGATACAAGAGCAATATTTGCCAATAATTGTCAGTGTGGTCCCGATAACAGAAACCAGGCCATTGCCACATCCTCACAAGCTTTGAGTTTATTTGTGTTTCAAATAGACACAAACCACTTCCAACTAACAACTAACCAAAAGCCACAGATTTCGAAGCTGTAGCAGAATAAAACTCTGGGGGTTGGGGGGGGGGGGGGGGGAGAAAGTGGTGTGTATTCTTTTTATTTTTATATAGGTTATCCAGAATCAGGTCAAGATAGGTCTTAATAAATGCACTTTTGGCAACAGTTCGTCAAGTCAATATATTTTGCTTTAAAATCCACACAAAAAAAATCAAAAGCTTGTCGAGAATGGAAGGCCATCAAATAGAGATCTGAAAGCAAAAGCTAATACATAGTTATAACAGCTATCATGTCAAATGGCGTAAATGTTGAGGTCTGCCCAGTTCACTGTAATGTGGAGAGGACAAGTCAAAAAAAAAGAGAATGAAACAATTGTTCCCACACTGCAGTTAAAGTTTAGTTTAAAAGAAAGAATTCCCCCTTGAAATTTATTGGTTTCAATACAAACATTGATACTATATTAATTTGTTGTTCTAAACCCCATGTTGTGTTTCACACTTCTGTTGGCTTGCAGTGTTTACACAGAAGACGTTGTTGTACCATGGGCACTTGTGGCATGTAAAGCTTTTCTTTATTTCCCCCAGTTAGTATTATTATAAGTGGCTCAGATCCACTAGAGTCTGCTCAAGCACCTGATGAATGCCCACATTCTCTTCTTTTGCCTTGGCCAGTTTTTCTATTGGTTCATGGAAAAAGAAAAATGAAAATTTAAATTTAAATAAAATTTTGAACAGTCTTTGATTAAATCAAAAAAATGAAAGTTGCAAAATCAAAGATGCAAATCACCATTTCATTATATAATTACATACATGTGTGTAGATACACACACACACAAACACGCATTAGTTAACATTAGTTTAACATTTTCAAAAAAAAAATTTAATGTTACTGTCTTTTGTTCACTTAATTGTGAATTTGCCAACTTCAGTGCAACATTAAACTTTCAAATATAGTTTAATTGATATCTCAGCTTTCCCCTCCAGCTAGTCTTGTTTCCTTCCCCTTAAAATGTATCATACAATGTTACCCTCTGCAAGCATAGCATCACTTCTCCACCACCCTGAATTCCACAACTGTGTTGTCCAACTGAAACCAGGGTTGGGCCTTAAAGTTGTGTCAGGTTGCAAAATACAGATTTTTATTGCTCCTTGAATGCCCAAATGTAAAACAGATTTAAATTGCAATATTTATATATATATGCATTTTACACAATGAGTGGAGTGCAAGAATGCATTCATTTTACAAGAACAAATAAAAATAAAGGCCTATCGGAAGCAAGGTAAAAATTTACTTTTAAATAAGCTAATGAATAGTAGTGGCTAACTTGCATTTCCTCCTGCATCACACCTACATTCACTGTGCTGAGAAGTCTTTCATTCAACAGAAAGCAAGTTGACAAAGGCAGAATTAATTCAAAATCTGCTGTTAAATCATTTGAGATTAAATACCTGTGTAGTTTTTATTTCATATAAACAGACATGCAAAATAATGCCACGAATATGGAACAGAAAGAAGTGTCAACATTCATTATTAAAAATAATCAGGCGAGACAACATAGAGCAGGCTTTTTGGCAAATCTTCAAGGTAAAGAAAGTCAGTTGTTAAGTTCATTCAGGACAACTCTCAGCTCACTATTGAGAAGACGATTTCTCGCTACCTCCTGACGAAAGCGTTCTATTGAAACAGCATCAGTGACAGCAGATGAAAGAAGAGAAAACGGTGTTAGTCATGTGGAACAGATCAGCTGGTTTTAACCGGTTCACATGAAGGAATGAAGGGGGAGGTAAAATTCACATACCAAGGGAAGCACCTCTTGGATTTAAAGCAAGAATAGTCTTTTAGAGTATTTGGAAAATAGTTCAGAGAACGCTTTAAAAAGCAGTAAATCTGTTTCTCTCTTTGCATCGTTTGAACTTGATATGGTCTAAAGTCATGTAGGCATGCAGCAGTATCAGGAACGTCCCGAACCATGAACAAAGTGCTCAAATTGATTAACCGCAACGATTTGAGGTGTATTGATGAGGTAGAGAAACCCAGTGAGCTATTCCACCTCAAGTTGGTCAAGGGCTGAGGTGGAGATATCTTGCCATCTTAACCATATGCCAATCCCAAATGCCAGTTTGTAAAGTGAAAGGATTTTGTGATATCAATAACAATCACCCCGGACTATCCCTCCAAATGAGAAGTAATTGTCCACTGTATGTAATTAGGTGTTCAGAAAACAGGATTATGCTGGAGAAAATGTCACATAAAAATCAAAACGTCTACTTAAACAAACAAGTGATATCTTTAAAGCATGGTACAAGTTAACAGTACTAATCCAACAACAACAATTCAATGCAGCTTCTCGTAAGCTTTAATGTTCTGCCCATATTAGTACTGATCTATACTGAATAAGGTTAGTTAATAGTTAATATTGCCGTATACAATCAGCTGGTATATTTGTACAGCCTTTCCCTTTTCGTTCCACTATGACTGGTTATTGTTATGGGTACAATTACTACTTGCTGGGAAAGTTAACTATGGCACATTATAAATCAGGTGGGAAAAATCTATTAAATTTATTAGTGACTGATAATTAGTCAGACCTACTTATAAAACTTACTTTGAGCAATTTCTAAATGCAGGATATTAGCAAGACATATTAAATGGTGAATTAAGATTTTCTTTTTCCATTTATGTGATATGCATGTCACTGGCAAAGCCTGCATTTATTGTCCATTGCTAACAGCCCTCACTGTGGTGAGCCACCTTCTTGAACACTGCAGGTACACCCACTCTGCTGATAGAAAGTTCCAGGATTTTGAATGGAGTCACCCTCCTCAAGGATCGTTGATAATTACACCACCCTCTATTGTACAATAATCTCTTGACCACAAGAAAGTGAAGAAAATGAATCAAGGATTTACAGTCACAGTAGTGCCCATCTATATATAGATCTGTTTGCATTTAATTTCTAAGCATGTTCGTCGAGAAATAGGTGAAGCCAAGAATTTTTTAAAAATACAGAAACAAACATACAGATTATAGATTCAAAAGCAGATGAAAAACAATGTAGCAATTCATCTTTCCATTTTGTTACACCTTTAATACCTTAAAATGGAAAGTTATTCAAAAGACGAATACATTTCAAAAGATTCCAATGCCAGCTGTTATCAACCAAAGTACCACTTTAATCATTAGAATGGATGGGGGAATGTGGTTATGGTATGGTGACGAGTGGGGACAGAGACAATAGAACTAAAATGAAAGTGGGATTTACAGAGCACGAGAGATTCCAGAAATACTTTGTCAGCTTACCATTAGTAGGGAAATCATAAATATATTTGAGAGGATGATGGGGTAGTGGTAATGTCACTGGACTAGTAATGCTCGGAGGGTATGGGCTCAAATCCTGATGGAATTTAAATTCAATCAAAAATGTGGAGTACAATGTTAGTCTCACCTAGCAGCCAACTATTGTCAATTGTCATAAAAACTCATCTGGTTCACTAATGTCCTTTAGGGAAGGAAATCTGCCATCCTTACCCTGTCAGGCCTACATGAAACTCCAGACCCACAGCAATCATAGAATTTACACAGTGCAGAAGGAGGCCACTTGGCCCATCAGGTCTGCACCGGCCCTTGGAAAGAGCACCCCACTTAAGCCCTCCACCCTATCCCGGTATCCCAGTAACCCCACCCAACCTTTTTGGACACCAAGGGCAATTTATCATGGCCAGTCCACCTAACCTGCACATCTTTGGACTGTAGGAGGAAACTGGAGCATCCGGAGGAAACCCATGCAGACACGGGGAGAAAATTGCAGACTCCGCACAGTGGCCCAAGCCGGAATCGAAACTGGGATCTTGGAGCTGTGAAGCAACTGTGCTAACCACTGTGCTGCCCAATGTGGTTGACTCTTAACTGCCCTCAAAAATGGCCTAGCAAGCCACTCAGTTCAGGAGCAATTATGGATGGGCAACAAATGTGAACCTTTCCAATGACGCCTATTCCCCATGGAAAACAAAAAAATGCATTAGTTATATTTGTTTGATTCAGTTACCAACATAGCTGACTCTTAATTTGAAGTTGATTACTGTGAATCAAAATTATCAAGATTCATTCACCTAGAGGGCATTTGAGAGGTCTGGAAATCACAAATGACAATAGCAGCAGATATGCACTCGAGATGCCAAACCCTACAGACCTATGGAACACCAGCTGGTAGGTGGGATTAAACTGGATAGTTCTTTCTCAACTTGCACAAACATGATGGACTGAATGGCACTATACTGCTCTGCAAATCTTTCTATGTTTCCACGTAACATCTCACCTGTTGTTTCATAGAAACATAGAACATACAGTGCAGAAGGAGGCCATTCGGCCCATCGAGTCTGCACCGACCCACTTAAGCCCTCATTTCCACCCTATCTCCGTAACCCAATAAGCCCTCCTAACCTTTTTGGTCACTAAGGGCAATTTAGTGTGGCCAATCCACCTAACCTGCACGTCTTTGAATGTGGGAGGAAACCGGAGCACCCGGAGGAAACCCACGCAGGCACGGGGAGAGCGTGCAGGCTCCGCACAGACAGTGACCCAGCGGGGAATCGAACCTGGGACCCTGGCGCTGTGAAGCCACAGTGCTATTCACTGTGCTACCATGCTGCAAGAGTAATTCAAATCCTGGTCCCCTCCAAAAACTCAAAACCTCCTTAAAATTAACAGGAGTAGAGTATAATGAAGTGGAAATCTTGTCTTCGTAGAATTCCAGTCTGCACCCACCCTCTGAAAGAGCACCCTACCTAGGCCCACTTCCCCTCCCTATTCCCATAGCCTATGCATTAAATGGGTCACGGCCAATCGACCTAACCTGCACACCTTGGGACTTGCAAATCTTTTTTTATTTTTAATTTTTTAAAAAGACCACTGTGCAATATTAAAGCATGTTAGCAGGAATTTAAAAAAATCCTGCCACATCCAGTCGTGAATGGTAGGGAACAATTAAGAAACTCACTGGAGGAGATTCCACATGAATCTGACTCATTACACATGATAGAAGGAAATGGCTGAAGGCACTGGACACTACAAAGGCTACTGGCCCCTGACAAAATTCCAGCAATTGTACTGAAGATTATGTTCCAGAACTAGCTGCATCCTTGGCTGTTCCAATATAGCTACACCAGTGGCATCTAACCACTAATGTGGAAAATCTTCAGGTATAACCTATCCACAAAAGACAGGACAAATCGAACTTGGCCAATTGCACCCAGTCAGTCTACTCTCCATCAGCAGCAAAGTGATGGAATGGACAGTGCTATCAAACAGTGCTGTTACTCAGAAACAACCTGCTCAGACGCTTTGTTTGGGTTCCACCAGGGCCACTCAGCTGCTGATCTCATTACAATCCCAGTTCAAACATCACCCTCAGGATAATTTCCTAGACCCAACCATCTTCAGCTGCTTCATCAATGACTGTTCCACCATAAGGCCAGAAATGGGGATGTTCACTGATGATTATACAATGCTCAGCACAATTCAGGACTCTTCAGATACTGAAGCAGTCCGTTCCCACATACAATAAGACGTGGACAACATTTAGAACTGGGCTAATGGGAGCAAGGTGGCGCAGTGGGTTAGCACTGTAGCCTCACGGCGCTGAGGTTCCAGGTTCGATCCCGGCTCTGGGTCACTGTGGGGCATTCTCCCCATGTTTGCATGGGTTTCACCCTCACAACCCAAAAAATGTGCTAGCTAGGTGGATTCGCCACACTAAATTGCCCCTTAACTGGAAAAAATGAATTGGGTACTCCAAATTAAAAAAAAAAAAGAACTGGGCTAATAAGTGGCAAGTTACATTCACAACACACAAGTTCCAGGCAATGGCCATCTTCACGCTTCTCTCAAAAGGTAGTGAATCTGTTGAATTCCTTACAACAGAGAGCTGTAGAGGCTGGGTCGTTAAGTATAATCAAAACGGAGATAGACAGATTTTTTAAACACTAAGGGAATCAAGAGCTATGGGGGGGGGGGGGGGGGGGAAGCAGGAAAGTAGAGCTGAAGATTATCATCAAAAATCAGTCAGGATCTGAATGGCAAAGCAGGCTCAATGCTGCTGTTCCTTTATCTTATGGTCTTATGATCCCCAACAAGAGAGAATCCAACAATCTCCCCATGAAATTCAATGGCATTACCATCACGGAATTCCCCACCAACAACATGCTGGGGGTTACCACCATCGACTAGAAACTGAATTGAACCAGCCAAAAGATAACCAAGAGCAGGTCACAGAATAGGAATTCTGTGCACGCAGCAACTCACCAAGCGGCTTCCAAATCCATGATTTCCACCACCTAGAAGGACAAGGGCAGCAGGAGTCTGGGAACACCAACACCTGGAAGTTCCCCTCCAAGCCAGTCACCATCCTGACTTGGGACTATATGGTCATTCTTTCACTGTCGCTCAGGTCAAAAGTCTGGAACTTTTTCCGAGCAGCGCAGTGGGCATACCTACATCACATGGACTGAAGAGGTTCAAGGTGGCAGCTCGCTCCCACCTTCTCACAGGCAATTAGCCAATAACACCCACATTCCATGAACAAAAAGATTTTAATAAATTGGTTACATAGCTTGAGGATCACGACTCCAAATCAAGTGTGGAGCAAGGCACGAAGGCAAACATCCATGAACTATCACAGTAACAGGGACTGAAACCATGCTGTTACCATAATAGTGAACCACATTCCAATCCAACCCCCACATGAACATAGACTATAATTTGGCTGAAATCTTGCCCTCTCTCCCAAACTCAGGTGATAAAATATTTTCAGCTGTGCCCATTACATCTTTAAAAAAGTGTAAGCTTACTTCACTTAATGGAATGCCGTCATTTGTCGAGACTATTGCCAGTTTTTATGATGACATTTGTAACTGGACATGATCTGTTTAATTCACCTCTACCTGGAACCATATGCACACCATCCCTAATTGCCCTCAAGAAGCTTGAAGCTCAAGGGCAATTAGGAATGGACATTAAATGCTAGATTTTCCAGTGACATCTACATCCCATGAATGAATAAAAAAATATCCAACTGCAATGCAGACTTCAAGAAACCAATTTAAAATGTTACTTTATAATAAGCCCATTTTCCACAATCTCTTAGAGGAAGATGACAGACTATTGTCTTTTCCGATCATGTAAGCTATCAGGCCTGTCCCCAAAGTGTGCAAAATTTCATAAGAGCTATTCTCGATTTTATCTTGTTCAAAAGCAGGCAAAATATACAAATTGATCACTCAAGGGAGGAGATATCTATCATAGTGAAAAGACATTAATTTCAATGGAATTTATATATATATATATGACAGGGGTTAAGAAACGGACAGGGGTTATGAAACGGAAAGTAGAAACAATTCACTAAGCAAGTCAGTTTACTAGGATTCAGATAGATTGATTTAAGTTCCTCCTGGTTCAAGTTAAAATACAAAGTCTAATAGCAACTTGGATTTATGTAGCACCTTTAGTGGTGTACAATGTTCCATGGCAGTACTTTATCATTTTCAGAAGAAACATTTTGCTCTATATTATAAACTTAATCCAGTGACAAAACTGTGAATTCCACTGTGACTTGTAATGAATAAAGTCAGAGAATATGAAGTCAAGGGACGAGTGGCAGAATATATTGCCAGCTGGCTTCATGGCAGAAAAAGCAATTTGGCAAATGAAGTTCAGCACAGATGAATACGAGATAGTACATTTTGCTGGGAAGAATGGGGAGATTCATAAGATACAAGAGCAGAATTAGGCCATTTGGCCCATCGAGTCTGCTCTGACATTCGATCATGGCTGATCTTAGCCCAGCCTTAACTCCACGTTCCTGCCCGTTCTCCATAAGCCTTCAATCCGTTACCAATTTAAAAACGGTCTAATTCCTCCTTAAATTTACTCACTGTCCCAGCATTCACCACACCCTGTGATAGCTAATTCCACAGATTCACAACCCTTTGGTAGGAAGTAGTTTCTCCTCAACTCAGTTTTAAATTTTCTACCTCTTACCCTAAAATTATGACGTCTCATTTTAGAATGCCTCACAAGAGGAAGCATCTGTTCCACATCTACTTTATTCATACCTTTTAGCATTTTGTACACCTCAATTTGATCGCCCCACATTCTTCTAAACTCTAGAGAGTATAGGCCTAAACTGTTCAATCTTTCCTCAAAGTACAAACCCCTCATCTCAGGAATCAACCGAGTGAACCTCCTCTGAACTGCCTCCAATGCCACTGCATCTTTCCTCAAATAAGGGGATCAAAACTGCGCACAATACTCCAGGTGCGGTCTCCCCAATGCCTTGTATAGTTGCAACATCACTTCCTTACCTTTATATTCTATTCCTTTAGCTATAAATGCTAACATTCCATTTGATTTCTTTATTATCTGCTGTACCTGCATGCTAGATTTCTGTGACTCATGAATGAGGACTTTCTAGGGCAGCATGGTGGCACAGTGGTTAGCACTGCTGCCTACGGCACTGAGGACCCATGTCCGATCCCGGCCCACTGTCCATGTGGAGTATGCACATTCTCCCAGTGTCTGCGTGGGTTTCACCCCAACAACCCAAAGATGCAGGTTAGGTGGGTTGGCCATGCTAAATTGCCCCTTAATTGGAAACAATAATTGGGTATTCTAAATTTTTTTTAATTTTTATAAATGAATGAGGACCCCCAAATCCCTCTGCAACAGAGCAGCCTGAAGTCTCTCCCCATTTAGATAGTAAGCTGCCATCCCATTTTTTAGACCAAATGCATGACCTCACACTTATCCACATGAAACTCCATCTGCTACATGTTGGTCACTGCCCCAGTCTACCTATATCCATTTGTAAGGTTCTTATTTCCTCATTGCAACTTACTGTCCCATCTATTTTTGTGTCATCTGCAAATTTGGCTATAGGACTTTCTATTCCTGTATCCAAGTCATTTATATAGATTGTTAATAGCTGGCGCCCCAAGGACAGAACCCTGTGACCCCACTAGTTACATCTTGCCATCCAGAAAGACTCATTTATCCTGACGGTCTGTCAGCCAGACTTCTATCCAATCTAATAAATTATCACTAATCCCATATCTAATCTTGTGAATTAACGTTCTGTGCGGCACCTTATCAAAAGCCTCATGGAAGTCCAAATATACTACATTTAGAGGATCCCCATTATCCACTTGGCTTGTTAAATCTTTGACAAACTCTACCAAATTAGTAAACATGATTTGTCCTTCATAAAACCATGATGACTCTGATGGATAGCGTTTTGACTTTCCAAAGGTCCTGATAGTACTTCCTTGATAATTGATTCCAACAATTTCCCAACAGATGTTAAACTAATGGTCTGTAATTTCCCACATTCTGCCTCCCTCCCTTTTTGAATAAGGGTGTTAAGTTAACATTTTTCACTTAATACTTGGTAGGTGTAAGTCTAGTCTCAAAGTACGAATGCATCAATCATTAAGATCGGCCACAGGTTAGCGAGGCCATTAAAAAAAACCATTCCAAGCACAGCTTTATTTCTACAGGGATAGAATTAAAAAGTAGGCAAGTTTTGCTAAACCTGTATCGAACCCTGATTTGACCACACTTGACCACAATTAGTTCTGGTCACCATGTTTATAAAAAGGATAGAGGCACTGG
Source organism: Scyliorhinus torazame (assembly GCF_047496885.1). Lineage (NCBI taxonomy): Eukaryota > Metazoa > Chordata > Chondrichthyes > Carcharhiniformes > Scyliorhinidae > Scyliorhinus > Scyliorhinus torazame. Next base: position 263,726,552 of record NC_092709.1, read on the forward strand.
AGAGGGTGCAGAAAAATTTACAAAAAAGGATACCAGAAATGTTTGGGCATACCTTTCAGGAAGGGATTGACAGGCCCTTTTCTCTTGAAATAAAAAGCATATGGGTGAACTAATACAGGTCTTAGAAATTATGAACGGTTTTCATTTGAGTGGTTAGAGAGAGAATGTGGGGAAATGCCTAATTCTTCCTCAGTGTACCCGAACAGGCGCCGGAGTGTGGAGACTAGGGGATTTTCACAGTAACTTCATTGCAGTCAAGGAGAGAATGTGCAGACTCTGCACAGACAGTGACCTAAGCGGGAATCAAACCCGGGGCCCTGGCGCTGTGATGCAACAGTGCTAACCACTGTGCTATGATGAGAATGCAGCTCTTCACAACCTTCTCACAAGCAAGTAGGGATGGGCAAAAAAAAAATGCTGGCCTTGCCAATGATGTCACATCAAGAACAAATAAAAATGTGGGTGGCTGGCACAGTAGCAGAGTGGTTAGCACTGTTGCATCACAGCACCAGGGTCCCAGGTTCGATTTCCGGCTTGGATTACTGTCGGTGCGGAGTCTGCACGTTCTCCCGGTGTCTGTGTGGGTTTCCTCTGGGTGCTCCGGTTTCCTCCCACAAGTCCTGAAAGACGCGTTGTTAGGTAACTTGGACATTCCGAATTCGCCCTCCATGTACCCGAACAGGTGCCAGAATATGGCGACTAGGGGCTTTTCACAGTAACTTCATTGCAGTGTTAATATAAGCCTACTTGTGACAATAAAGATTATTACAATAAAAGATCCTGATCTAACCGACTAGCATTGGTTGAAACCTGGCTGGTGCACTTCTCGAATCCAGAATTTACTTTTCCTTGCACCTCTGCTTTTCTCTTTCTCCCACCTCCCAAAACAACCATAATGACCTTCAAAAAAGCCAGAGCAGGATTTACTGCATTTAAAGGCAAATTTCATTCCAAACTAATTTAAATCAGAACATCTGCACACACCCTCACTTCCTCCAAAGGTAGAATTATCTCGGAGAATACTTGGAAAGTGCCAAGTTTTGACTTTCCCACTACAGAACCAAGATCAGTTTATTTGATTAATGGAGATGACAACAGAAATATAACACAAAAACATAACAAGAAAACAAGTGTATGAAGTGAAGAATTACCTTCCAAATCATCAATTGCCTTCTCCATTTTTGCTACAGATCTTTCAGCAAACTCAGCTCTAGTTTCAGCCTGTAAGAGAGCGGGTCATTAAAGGACATTGCTTTAAGGCACTTCAATTGTTCCTTTATCTCAATGCGATTCTCTGAACTCCTTGGAAGAGCAAAGAGAAATCCAGCTCGGACTACAATTTAATTGCCATCAATATTAATAAAATGCCACAGCCCTCTGACTATAGGACTGGAAAGAATCAGAAGGTGGGACTTCATACTAAAAATGCCTTATGCAAAATCTACTAAAAGTGCCTTCAAGTCCATAGCGAAGTTGCAGACAGGTAACCTGTTCTCATTGCCAATGTTAACGGACCCCAATTCCACATGACCACCCTCCCCATACACAAGGGGATAAGCACCTACATTTTACACAATCACAGCAATCATTTGTTTTACAACTTTCATCCCATGGCTTTGTATCAATATTCTAGAATTTGTAAGAACAGGACTATCTTTTTTGCCACCTGAACACCTCAAGCCATCAACTCCGGAGGCTTGTGAAAGGGTCATGACAGTACATAGCTTTGCCCCTTTATGGAGCAGTTAGCTGATTTCTGACAGGGCAGCAGTGGGTTGGGAGAATAAAGTCAGTATTTGTGCACCAAATTGTTGTCTGCGGATTTACTGCTGGAAGTGCATATGGGAGAACTGCATTGAGGTCCGTGATGCCCACAGGAATCACGATAGGGGATTTAAAAAAGGGAACAAAATTCCACCAGACAGAAATCCATCCCACACTAGTTTCAAATTGGAAATAATGCTAGAAATTCCCGTCACTCACCTCTTTTAGCTTATCTGTTAACAGCTTGATTTCATCTTCATATTTATCTTCTTTCGAAGCATACTGAGAAATATTTTTAAAACGTTAAATGTTTCTCACACCATATCAACTAATTCCATAGAAGTCAAAAAGGAAAATATATCCATCCAATTCCCATTGAAGAAAGTAAAGCATCTTTTTAATCAGATAGCTCCAATATGCCTTCCGAAGACAGGACAGTTGAAAAGATACCCCAAGCCAACAATTAACAACCCTGAAGAGTTTAAACAGGACTGTGTCACTCTGCCAAATGCAGCACGTTGGTGGCACTGTATCTGTGCAGAAAGACAGAACTGGTGGTGCCAAAACCTACTCAAACCAAGGCATTGGCAGAGCTTTGTGCCCAGTAATGATTACACTTATGATCCCCATTTGCCTCAGAAGTGCACTGAAGTTAATTATGGCTCTAGAAACAAGTCTGATTGGATTAATAGTGTGTTCTGCAATTTACTGGTTTACATGGTTAGCAAACAACTTTCCCGAAGATCTTTTAGGAACTGACCCAGTGATCAGACTGTTATTAGCCACGGCAAATGTCAGCCACCATTCGTTTGGGGAATTCAGCTGGGGAACATATCATCACTTGGAGAAAGTACTCGGTGATGTTCACTGCTGAATAATTATTTTATACTTCGCCTTTGCCACTGGCAAGGAGTGCTGCAAGATACTTTGACCAGAGTTTTTGATTGGTAATAAGGGTCAGTTATTGAGTCTCAGTCATGCCAAAACATTGACTGTTTCATAAAGGGTTGAAAGTGTTCAATGTATCTGGCCATTGGAGAAGCAGCAGCTTAGTCATGGTAGTAACTAATGAACTGAGGTTTGATTCAGCAGAGTATCAGCTACGAGAGCTACATTTAAAAGGATTTGTTCTTAAATATTTTCACATGAAGGTGGCAATCACGGATCTATCTTCAGTGAAGTTTTGGTGAAAAATCACATTTCGTCAATAACAATACGATGTACAACTGTTAAAACAAGTTGAAAACATTGAAAACTTTATTCACCTCAAAAGAACAAAGAAAGGAGGTAAGAAAGGAGACAATGGTAACTTGAGAAAACTGTCCAGGGCCAAACGTTCAGTACAAAATCAGTAACAATCCTAGTTATTCCAAAAATGTAAGAAAATAAAGTGGCAAAGTTAAAAGGTAGAGAGTGTAATTATCTTCAATCAGCCCGGTACCGTATCTCAAGCCAGCACAAAAGAAGTTGTTGCAATTCAAACAAGAAAAAGGTGGGCTGGAGGAGAAAGCAGACTTGGACATTTACTTCATTGCTACATAGCTGAAAGATTCTTATTAGCTTCACAGACAACTAAAGCAAAAGTATCCCCATATTTAAATCATACCATTTATTTTGTACGTATTTTGAGCTTCAAAACTAAGAAAATATGAAGCTAAATCAATAAGATCACAATTATTTTTATAGACTGCAGTACTTTTTGAAGCATTATATACAGGTTAAGGGATCTATAAAAGATAAAACAATCAAATGGAGGGTGCAAGGGTACATTAAACATTACATGTTATATAGCTTTGTCTTTAGTTCATGGTGCTCTGGAACCCAGAGTTTGTCCTGTTTTTGTGCAGGTTGGAATTTCCATGTTTGCCATTAATGGGACTTGCAAGTTAAAATCTCACTTTTGAGTGCTGAACCTTCCAAATTGCACCGGGTCTAGAGGAAAGCAGCACTGCTGACAGTAGTCATTTACATTCTTCCTTCAGCTTTGCAAATGCTGGTGGAACGATCTCAAAATGGTCCTCCACTGCACCACAGCAAGCAATGTCATTTCATTTGTCTTACAAATACGGTCACCAAAAATTGCAACCGGAGCCGAAGATGGTGGCGTAGCCAAGCGGAAATGACACTGGACTTGTAATCCAGAGGCCCAGGCTAAGGTCTGGGGGCAAGGGTCCAAATCCCACCACAGCACTGGTAGAAATTGAATTTAATTAATAATCTGGAATAAAAAGCTAGCCACAGCAATAGTAAACGAGAAGCCATTGTCAGAAAAAACATTTTGGTCCTCTTTTTTTAAAAAAGGAAACCTGCCTTCCTTACCCAATCTGGCCTACACTTGACTCCAGACCCACAGCTATTTGGTTGACTCCTATCTCCCCTCTGAAATGGCCTAGCAAGCCACTTAGTTCAAGGGCAAAAAAAAATAGGGGCGGCCAACAAATGCTGGCACCCACATCCCATGAAAGAATAAAATAAATAAATGCAATAAAAAAGATAAAATCCACCGTTTTTAAATAGTCACCTGCATCCCTCAACCAGATTGCAATCTTCATATTCCTGCATATAAAATGTGGCATAGAAACATAGAAGATAGGAGCAGGAGGAGGCTGATCATCCAACTCCATAGCCTAATCCTGCTTTCTCCACACAGCCTTTGATCCCATTCGCCCCAAGTGCTATATATACCCGCCTTTTGAATATATTCAATGTTTTAGAATCACCTACTTCCTGTGGTAATGAATTCCACACGCTCACCACTCTTTGGGTTGAGAAATGTCTCCTCATCTCTGTCCAAAATGGTTTACCCCGAATCCTCAGACTGTGACCCCTGGTTCTGGACAAACCCACCATTGGGAACATTTTCCCTGCATCTACCCTGTCTATTCCAGTTAGAATTATTTAAGTCTCTAAGAGATCCCCCCTCATTCTTCTGAACTCCAGCGAGAACAATCCTAACCTCGTCAATCTCTCCTCATATGACAGTCCCGCCATCCCTGGAATCAGTCTGGTAAACCTTCGCTTACTCCCTCGAGGGCATGAACATCCTCCCTCAGAAAAGGAGACCAAAACTGCACACAATATTTCAGATGTGGCCTCACCAAGGCCCTGTATAATTGCAAAATACATCCCTGCTCCTGTAGTCGAAACCTCTCGCAATGAAAGCCAACATACCATTGGCCTGCTGCACCTGCATGCTTACCTTCAGCGACTGGTGCACATGGACACTCCCCTCTCCCAATTCACAACCATTCAGGTAGTAATCTGCCTTCCTGTTTTTGCTTCCAAAGTGAATAACCTCACACGTACCCAAATTATACTGCATCTGCCATTGATTTGCCCACTCGCCCGACCTGTCCAGATCATGCTGTAGGATCCCTGCATCCTCGTCACAATTCACCCTTCCACCTAACTTGGTATCATCTGCAATCTTTGAGATGATCCACTTTATTCCCTCATCCAAATCGAATATATATTGTGAATAGCTGGGGTCCCAGCACCAATCCCTGTGGCACCCCAGTAGTTACTGCCTGCCAATTTGAAAAGGACCCATTAATTCCTACTCTTTTCCTCTCAGCCAATCAGTTTTCTATCCACCTCAATACACTTCACCCAATCCCATGCGCTTTAATTTTTCACAATAATCTCTTATGCGGGACTTTGTCAAACGCCTTCTGAAAGTCCAACTATACCAAATCGACTGGCTCCCCCTTGTCAACTGTACTGGTTACATCTTCGAAGAATTCTAACAGATTTGTCAAGCACGATTTCCCCTTCATAAATCCATGCCGACTGACTGAGCCTGCCACTGCTTTCTAAATGTTCCGCTATAAAATCCTTGATAATGGATTCAAGAATTTTCTCCACTACCAATGTTAGGCTTACTGGTCTATAATTCCGTTTTTTCTCTACCACCCTTTATGAATATTGGAGCGACATTATCTACCCTCCAATCTGCAGGGACTGTTCCAGAGTCTATAGAATCCCGGAAGATGACCACCAATGCATCCACTATTTCCAGAGCCACCTCCTTAAGCACTCTGGGATGCAGATTCTCAGGCCCTGGGGATTTATTTGCCTTCAATCCCATTTTCCAGCACAATTTCTCTACTAATATTAATCTCTCTCAGTTCTCAGCAACATTTCTGAAGTGCATTTATTTAGTTTTGGTTCATCTTTTTGTTCCAGCAGTCTAGTGAATAGGTATTTTGCATTACGATAAACGAGAACTTAAAAAAAAAGTTAAAAACAATAGATTACTGCTGACCAAAAGCAATTTTAGTCAATATCTTAACTGTAGATTTAATTTTAAAGGATCTGTCAGAAGGCCCTATGGGGATACCTTGGCTTTAAAAGCAGCTGCATACAGAATGCTCCTACCTTTTCGGTTTGCGCTTCCAAAGACTTCAGGCTGTTGGTGACATTTCTCAATTCTTCTTCAATCTCAGCACATTTACTGTTCAGAACAAGATAGTTTGGGTTGGGAAAGAAGGAGGTTGAGATTATGCAGAAAGAGGCAAGAAACCCATAGCAACTTAACAGTTTTGCCTCTCAGAATTTAGGCCCCCGACATGGTTGGGATATTTAAAACAAAAGAAAAAGTAGGATCATAAACCAGAACGTTCATGGGCACTGGGTGATCACTTGGGGTACTTACCCGGCATGGCTGTAAAGCATGGATAAAAGCTGGATGAATTCACAAATTGACTAGTTAGTTCAAATCTCCACACTAAGTTCATGAAATTTTAGATAAGGATAACCGTCAGCCCTAAGGAGGAAGTAATGGGGCCTAGGGTTACCTTGAGGCCTTAGAAAGTATTGAAGCCACATCTTGATCTCAGAATTCAGCTGCTATGGGTCTCCACTTGGGGGGGGAAATAAACAAACACACAACTACCAGGAAGCATAGCAGCAGCAGCAGCAGCAAAGGTTGGAAGGAATGTAGCTTTAATATTTTCTCACACAGAAAACAAAGATGATCGAAAGAGAAAACAGGAAGTAGTTAGTGGATTTCTGGGAATAATACCTCTTCCTCTGAGGCCATTAGCGATTTCAAGCTCTGGTCCATTACTTTAAGTTCCTCTTCCAAATGCCGCGCCCGACTGAGTTAATCCACAGTAAGGGAGTGGAACAGACAAATCCCGGGGAGTATTCAGCATGCAATTCAACAGGGGGGAAAAGAAAACCGTGCCCACCATCGTTAGTATATTCACCAAATTGTACAGAATAATGGGAATTGAAATATCTACTGAAACAGATCCAAATTAAAAAATAAAACTGCAAAGGATAGTTTGTGAATTCCCAGTAATAATGTAGCAGAAGTAGTTTAAAAGCTACTCGCCCTTTCCTGCTCACATAAAAGTTCCTAAATGTTGCAATGAGCACAAATAGGCATTCCACGTATTGTAAAAGAAACATGGGTGGGAGATGTACGAGGGCTATTCACCACTGGACTTTCATTCGGTTTCTCAACTATACAAAAAAAGGTAACAACGTTTAAACACAATAAAGCAATTCCTCAAATCATCTGGTCAGCAAATGGAGATCAGGGACCAGGCTAGGTAACTTTTCTCAGCATAGTTAGTAGCCAAAGGGTTGTGGGCGGGGAGGGATCTGTGTCCAGCTAGATGGTGGAGCTTCTCATGATACAACAGACCATGGATACTTGTTGTCTAAATTGAATGACCATTTTGATAAAATCTTAACAAGCAGCTGGCACTTGGGGAGTTACAGTGCAGCCATTGTATTCTGCACAGGAAACTATGGGAGAACTAGCAAAAATTATAAACCAATCAAAATTTGCCATAGCTATATTTGCTTTTGTTTTTTTTCCTAAATTTAAAGTGCTCAGTTCTTTTTTTTCCAAATTAAGGGGCAATTTAGCACAGCCAATCTACCTACCCTGCACATCTCTGGGTTGTGGGGCTGAGGCTCACACATCAAGGGGAAAATGTGCAAACTCCACACGGACAGTGACTCAGGGCCAGGATCGAACCCGGTCCTCAGTGCCATGAGACAGCAGTGCTAACCACTGCGCCACCCTTTGCTTGCTTGTGCGCGTAAATTATTCCGTGGTAAGGTTAAAAATGAAAAAAGTTATAGGGCTAATTTTTACATTTTGAATTTAAACAATGGCCAATTAGTGGGTTCAATAGAAAGCTGCTAAAATCAAAAATCCTAAAAGTATATAACTTGGGATGCCAGGTATGTTTTGGTTCAGCTTTTAAGTTGAAGCAGATCTGATGCAGTATTTATCTCAATCCCAGTCAAGGAGATGTTAGATTATTGCTAAAGAGAGCGATGCTGAAGCTTTTCATCTTGCATTGATCAGGACAAACGTTTTTTCCCCTTTTTAAAAAATGCTTCCAATTAAGGGGCAATTTAGCGTGGCAAATACACCTACCCTGCACATCTTTTTGGGTTGTGGGGGTGAGACAGTGACTCAGGGTCGGGATCGAACCCTGATCCTCGGCACAGTGATGTAACAGTGTCAACCACTGTGCCACCCTTAGTAGGACAAACATAAGAATGTCAAATTTCAAACAAGCACAATCATTTTTACTACACGAGAAAAGGTTGTCGATTGGTTGGCAAATTGACTGATTGATCATGGAGTTGTCATGAAGAAAGCAACAGCCCCCCCTACCACGAGTGTATATCTCTCCTATCCATATGTTGCTCCGGGCCAGCATTCTTGCATTTGTCCCAATTTCTTTTTTATAAATTTAGAGTACCCAATTATTTCTTTCCCCCCAATTAAGGGGCAATTTAGCATGGCCAATCCATCTACCCTACATATCTTTTGCGTTGTGGAAGAGACCCACGCAGACCTGGGGAGAATGTGCAAACTCCACACGGACAGTGACCCGTGGTTGGGATCGAACCCAGGACCTCTGTGCCGTGAGGCAGCAGTGCTAACTACTGTGCCACCGTGTCGCCCAGCATTTGTCCTGATGAGTGCAATATGAAAAGCTTCAGCAACACGTGTTCATCTTTTCAGCAATATTCAAGATGTTAGATTAATAATCCAGTTTACTTAACCATCATTTCATAAAAAGAAAACATGCACAGCAGTTACATTCTTAGATAACACTCTCCCTCGGTTTCTAGAAACCCATCAGCAGCAGAGCTCAAAATAATGTGGTGCACACCCATTTCAATCACAAGGGCCTGCCATGCCATTCATCACCAGCAAAATGTACACTTGCAAAATCCTTTCCCCCCACCCCCCTCAACAGATCGACTGGAGCATGCTCCAAGTAAATAGCCGATCAGTTCAGGAGAACACAAATAAACTCACTTCAATTTTGTAATTGTGATTTACATAAAAAATTTCACCCTTCTGGTTGTGTACCTGTAACATGCTCCAACTAATCGGTTATCAAAAAATACATAATGAATTCAAGAAATAAAAGCATATCTAAGCTACATTGATGACTATTCACAAATATCTACAAATGCTTCAATGATTTTATCTAATCTCGAGCTGAGATCAGCGACAGGCTGAAGCTCAATACAATTAATTCATCTGCATGGGGAGGTGGAAAGGGCTTGAAATTGGCCTTCACTTCACTGGGTTTTGCAGGTCACGGAGGATGGGTAGGGGGAAAAGAGAAGAGGAAGAGAGGATTAAAAAAGAAATTAAATAAAAACCTCAGACAGGGTTTTTGCTCTCGACTGCTCACCTGACACATCGGCCACTTGTGCACTCACCAAGTAGCCTAGGTTGCTTAGAATACAAGAACGAGGAGCAGAATTAGGCAATTCAGCCCCTCGAGTCCATTCAATACGATCATCGCTGATCTCCTCTATGCCTCAACTCCACTTTCCTGCCCGCTCGCCATAACCCTTCAACCCATTACTAATTAAAAATCTGTATCTGCTCCTTCAATTTACTTAGCATGGGGACTTCTGGTGACATCGTACAAGAACAAGACGCCTTTCCCTTTTACCCATCGTTTTTAATGACCACACGCCCATTGTGGGGTTACCGAGCTGTTCCTCGACAAGCCATGTCGAAAACAGAGTCAACTTGAAGAAAGCTCAGGAGGGTAGTCCATCGAAGGAGGGAAGATGGCCACCGTGCCCATTACTTTAGACACAGTGGCTGTAGTGATGGCACAGGAGCTGGAGAAATTTGGCAAACAAACACATTGGCAGTTTGAGCGACAGGGCAAGGAGTTAAAGGAATCCTTTAAAGCCACTGTCGAGGTGGCTCTGCGCCTGATTCGGAAGCAGTTGGCAAACACCTTGAACGTGGTTAACCCAGGGCGAGACTTTGAAGGGTGTGGAGGAGGCCCTGTTGCAGCACGAGGATTGACTTGCCTCATTGGAGACAGAGTTGCTGGTGGTGGCGGATAGCAACAAAGGCCTGAGGTTGAAGACAGTGGATCTGGAGAACAGGTCAAGGCAGTTAGACCTCGGGTTAATGGGGCTGCTGGAGGGTTCGAAGCCGACAGTATTTTTCAGAGATGTTTTCTCGGTTGGAGGGAAGGGAGGAGGTGTTCTCCCTCCAATTGGACAGAGCTCACTGGGTGATCAGGCAAAAGCCAAGGCCGAATGAGCCGATTTCATAACTACCAACAGAAGGAGCAGGTCTTGGAGTGGGTGAAAAGGTTCCGGAATAGCGACTGGGACAAGTGCACTGTGCAGGTACATCAGGACATTGGGCTGAGCTGGCGAAGAGCGTGCGGCCTTCAACAGGGTGAAGGCTGTTTTCTAGAGTAAGGGCGTGCGATTCAGAATGGTGTATGCTGCAAGGTTGAAGGTCACCATGGATTTGAAGAATAATTTTTTCGATACACTGGAGCAAGCAGAGGCCTTCACCAGGGGAAGAGCTCGAGGCCACTGCTGTGAGATGGACCATTTGGGACTCTGTGTATGAAGAGAGGGGGGATGCTTGTGCTCTGTACTTATGCTATTGTGCCTTTTTGGCTTATGTGTTTTTAACCTTGTTTGAAGAGGTGGTTTTAATTAAGTTAGGGGGATGGTAATGCGTGGTATCTGCAGGGTCATAATTTGTGCAAGCCTTTTTACCTGCTTCAGTGGCATGTGAAACTAATGTTTCGGATGGAAAAGAGGCTTGTTAACAATGGTGAGGTGTTTGGGCCAGAAGTAATGGAGTGGTTGTTGTTTCTGAGGGGGTATTGGAGGAGGGCCTTGGCTGGGGGTCACTTTGCTAGTTATCAGGGGATATGGGGGGGGGGGGGGTAAAAGAGGAGAGGCTGCAGTTTGTTAGAGCCTAGTTGGGTGGGTTATAATGGGCCAAGCTGTTTGTTTGGGAGGCTGGGGATGCTACCAGCATCCAAGGTTTGTTCTTTGTCTCACCTTGGGGGTAGGGCGGTGGCCATTTTAGGTGGGTCTGTCCGAGATCTTGGAATTTGGGGCGAATGCTAAATTGCAGTGCTGATGGTTGACTCAAAGGGGAGGGGGGTGAGAAACCCCCGACAAGGTTGATCAGCTGGAACGTGCAGGGAGGGCAAGGGGTCGCCAGTGAAGAGGGCAAGGGTTTTTCCTATTCCAAAGATTTGGGGACTGAGAACGAACAAGGCGTGTTGGGGTTTTTAAGAGGGGTTTCCTCAGGTAGAGGAGGAGTTGCGGGAAGGTCTGGAGGCACCGTTGGGATTGGAGGAGGTGCGTACGGCTTTGGAAAGATGCAGGCTGGGAAGGCATCGGTACCAGGTGGGTTCCCGGTAGAATTTTATAAATGTTTGGGGATCAGCAGGCCTGATATTGGGAGTGTTTAATGGTTCACTGGCACGGAGTTCTCTTCCGGAAGCGTTGGGGCAGACTTCTATCTCCCTCCTTTTAAAGAAGGATAAGGATCTCAAGAGTTTGGGCTGTATCAGCCGATTTCTCTGCTTAATGTGGATGCAAAACTCCTGGTAAAGGTTCTGTGTTAAGGTTGCAGCCATGTCTTCCAGAGGTTATGGGAGAGATGCAGACGGGCTTTGATTTAAGGGGCAATTTAGTGTGGCCAATGCCCTTGCCTGCACATCTTTTGGGTTGTGGGGGTGATACCCATGCAAACAGGGGAAGAATGTGCAAACTCCACACTGACAATGATCCGGGGCCGGGATCGAACCCGGGTCCTCAGCGCCGTGAGGCAGCAGTGCTAACCACTGCACCACCGTGACGCCCCAGACGAGCTTTGTAAAGATGTCTCCGCTGTTGTTCATGTTGGTGATTGAGCCATTGGCATGATGCCTCGAGGGGCTCGGACAAGTGGAGAGGGTTTGTGGGGGGCTGTGTCTCTGTACACCGATGATCTCTTGTTGTATGCAAGTGACCTGGGGATAGTGATGGGCGATATTATGGAGATATTGGAGAGGTTTGATTCTATTTTGGTGTACAAGTTGAATGTTGGGAAGATTGAGTTTGTTGTGGTTGGCCCCTTGAGCCGGTGAGAGAGGGGCTGCCTTTTTGCTGTGCTGGGACTAGCTTTCACTATCTGGGAGTCCAGGTGGCATGGGACTGGGTCCGGCTTCGCAAGCTGAACTTCACTAGTTTGGTGAGTAGGGTGAGGCTGGAATTGCAGAGATGGGACAGCCTTCCATTGTCTCTGGCGGGCCGGGTGCAAACAATTAAGATGAATATCTTGCCGAGATTCGTGTTCTTGTTCTCCGGTCTTCCAGCCCAAATCATTTTTCTGGGCTGAAGCGGCTTATAACGGGTTTTATATGGGCATGGCGACAGTCTCGGTTTTGGACAAGGGGGCGGGGCGGGGGTCTTACAGAGGGAGAGACAGGCAGGAGTGTTGGCGCTCCTGAACCCGTTGTGGAGGTGTTGAGTTGGTTTGGGAGCACGATGTTGTCTGGGTACGGGATCGTGCCTGGAGATGTTGGCAACGGCTACTCTGCCATTCATCCCAGCAAAGTATTCATCAAATCCAGTGGTCATCTCCATGTTAAGATATGGCGGCAGCTCTGCCAGTATCTCAAGGCTGGGGCGGAGGGGACCTGGCAAACTGTCTCGACATTCTCGGCAGCCCCACCGTCCACTTTGTTGGAAAGGATGGTTTCTTGTGCAAGGTCAGAGGAGGACAGCACGTCCAGGGTATATGGATGGATCATGGGGAGGACCATGTTTCAGTGGAGGAGAAGGCAGCTATGTGGGAGGAGGAGCTGGGTCCCATTTTTGAGGTGGTGCTGTGGAGGAAGTCTCTCTGTAGGGTGAATGCTTCGTCATCCTGCACACGGTTAAGTTTGATACAATTCAAGATAGTGTTCAGGGCACATCTCATCAAGGGCAGAATGAGTGGGTTTTTTGAGGGGTTGAGGATAGGTGCGAGTGGTGTTGCAGAGGGGCTGCGAACCATGCACACATATTCCTGTCCTACCCCAAGTTGGTGGGTTTTTGGGGTCCCTATTTTAAACAACAATCAGCAATTTTGAATGTGGATTTGGAGCCTTGCCCATTAGTTGCTATATTTGAGGTGTCAGACCAGCCGGAACAGAGGATGGGTGTGATGGTGAATGCATTGGCATTTGCTTTGTTAATGGCTCGATGGTGGATCCTGCCGAGTTGGAGGCAGGCAGCACTGCGCAGTGCCGCAGCATGGCTGGGTGACTTGGAGATTTTACATCTGGAGAAGGTTACGTTCGAGATGAGGGGAGCAATTGACAAGTTGTATCGCAGAAGATATTGCATTTGAAGGGAAGGATCGGGGGGGGGGAGATTTTCTTCGATATGGTTTGTTGAGGCTGTTGATACATGCTTTATTATTTAACTCTTACTTATGTAAAAAATGTTAAAAACAAAAATATTGTCAAACAGAAAATTTACTCAGCATCCTGAGTTTTTTTTGCTAACAAGGCTTTTAGCATCTGATGGTGTATGTTTCTTTTAGTGATGCCAATATGTATTAAACACAAATTTGTAGACTAACACAATGTCAGAATGATAAAGTTCAATGGGTTGATTCAGATTAAAAATCATCACCTTCTATTTATACACACCATTGGACTCCTGTGGCCCTTTCTAACAGCTACAGTTCTTAGTTGTTAACAACAAAACATTTACAGAATTCAAAATTACCTTTCTGACTGATCTGCACGCTCCTCAGTTCGTTCCTGCTCACCTTCAAGGATGACAAGTTTTCGTGCCACCTGCAAGAAGCCAGGAAAAACTCAATTCTGACCAAGAATATTAAATTGAATTAAACCCCATTTGATGGTAAAGTGCCTTTTAATACCGACTGAAATTAAACCAGTCAATATCAATGTAAATAAGAAAGTGCTGGATAAACTCAGCAGGTCTGTCAGCATATTTGGAGAGAAATGAAGTTTAATGTTTCAGATCTACATGATGCTTCTCCACCAACAGTTCAGTAGATTGTACAGAACTGTGGTGTAGAAGGCTCATTTAGATCCGAAACATTAACTCTGCGTATCTCTCTCCTCAGATGTTGCCAGACCAGAGTTTATCTCGCATTTTCTGTTTTTATTTTGGATTTCCAGCATCTGCAATATTATGCTTTTATTAATTTAGGTTCCATCAGGAACCCTAAAGTTAGAGAATGCATCATCCAGTGAGCCAAACATCCATGTCAGTTCCTGCCCCGAACCAAATTCACCAATCTCAACAAGGGCTGTGGTACAGGTGTTACTGACGAGCGCTGCACTATGAGATAGAAAGACAAAAGAAAACTTGGCTAGGATTCCTCTTGGCCACTTGGGTTATCAAAACGTGGCTAGAATATCCTTTTTGTCTGCCTCATTTTGTTCCCGGCCTCAGTATGTGAATAGTGGGCATGAATAGGATTGAGCTTACCTGGGATATCCTTTCTCTGTATGGTGACAGAATAATCTAACTGCCTATGCCTATACATGCAACATGTTCACTTGGGAGATGCCAGACAACAGTGCAACTGTACAGCAGTACAGAGGACAGGAAAGGGCGAGTGGAAAAAGGTTACCTCTTCAAATTTGCGGTCTGCATCCTCTGCAATATGTTTAGCTTCCTTCAGCTGCACCTCTTGCATTTCCATTATTTCCTCAGCCTTCAAGACTTTGCTCTCCACAACTTTCATTCCTCTGCAGAAAGACAAGTCATTATTGCCAGTACATCAGGGAGCTGCATTGGAACCAAAAGTAAAAATCCAAACTGTAAATAAAAACCACTGGCGGGAATGGTAAGCGTTTGTGCAGACTGCTGCGACATTTGCTTATTGTCAGGTGTACCGAGGTACAGTGAAAAGTATTGTTCTGCGTACAGTCCAGACATGTCATTTCGTACATTAACAAAAATAGGGCAAACATAAATACATAATGTAAATAAAGACACAGGCTTCGGGTGAAGCATACTGGAGTGCAGTACTGCTCAGTAGAGAAAATGTGTGAAGAGATCAGATCAGTCCATAAGAGGGTCATTTAGAAATGTTTGACCTATTTGAAGCATTTGCCAAGGCAGGTAGATTGTGGCAAACCCAGTGGTTGCATAATGCACATTTACAAAGCACCTATAACATAATAAAACAACGAGTGCATGGTGGGGTTAGATCCATGGGGGTTTGGGAGGCCGAGGGCGAAGGAGTTTTCATACTTCCCCCCAAGTGCACCGGGTGTACTCCTGGTTTGACTTTTTGTGTTGGACAAGACGTTGCTGGCGGGGGTGGCCGATAGTATTCAGCGATTGTGGTTTCCGACCACACGCCACACTGGGTGGATTTGTGGGTGGCCCGGGGGGGGGGGGGGGGGGGGGGGGGAAGAGAAAGAGAGACAGCGCCTGCAGTGGAGGCTGGATGTGGGGTTGCTGGTGGATGAGGTGGTGCGAGAGGTGAGGGCTGCCATAGTGGGGCCACATGGAGCTGAACGACACGGGGAAGGTCACAGCTGCCACGTTGTGGAAGGCTGTAGTCAGGGGGAGTGTATATCAATTTGGGCGCATTGGGAGAAGGCAAGACAGGTGGGAGAGATTTGGAGGCTGGACAGGATATATTCGGAAGCAGAGTTGCTGAAGAAGGAGAGGTGCTGGATGGAGTTTGGGGGAGTTTCTGCAGGGAAGATGGTGGGGCAGCTGTGGAAAGCCAGAGGAGCAGAGTATGGGTATGGAGAAAAGGCGAGTAGTATGCTGGCCCATCAGTTGAGAAAGCAGAAGGTGGTGAAGGAGATTGATAGAGTTAGGGATGATAAGGGTACAATGGTGATGAACCCGGAGGGGGTGACTGGAGTGTTCGAGGCGTTCTATAGGAGGCTCTACAAGTCGGAGCCTCCGACGGGTTACGGAGGAGTGTGGCGGTTTCTGGATGGGTTGGAATTTCCCCAAAATGAAGGGGCTGGTTCAGGGACGAGGGAACCCAATTGGGCTGAGAGAGGTGATGATTAGTATGGGGGGGCATGCAGGCAAGGAAGGCTCCGGGATCAGACGGTTTCCCGATGGAGTTTTATAAAAAGTTTGGGGCGGACCAGAGGCCACTGCTGGTGAGGGTGTATAATGAAGCATGGGAGAAGGGGGAACTTCCCTACATTGTTGCAGGTTTCCACCTCCCTGATATTAAAAAAGGTCAAGGATCCGGAGCAGTGTGGGCCATAGCCTGACATCACTATTGAAGATGGACACCAAGTTATTGGCATCGTAGTGGACAGGAGGTATGCAGAGAATGTGGATCCAACACTGTTGGAAAAGAGGAACAAGTTGCAGGTCAGGTGAGTTTGGACTGGCTGTCCACAAGAAAAGCGGTGCGCCAATTGAGGCGGGCGAGAGGAGCTGTCTACGAGTATGGAGAGAAGGCAGGAAGCATGCGGGCAGGTCAACTTCGGAGAGAGGCAGCGGCGAAGGAAATGTTTTCAGGTACGGGATAGGGCAGGGAAGTTAGTGGTGGCTCCAGATCAAATTAATAGGGCGTTTGAGGAGTTTTACGAGAGATTGTATAGGTCGGAGTCACCTGGGGAGGATCGGGAGATGCAGGAATTCCGGGATGGTTTGGAATACCCGAGGTTGGGGGAGGAGTACAGGGCCATATTGGAGGGGGCGATAGCGGAGCAGGAGATAAAAGATGCGATTGGGAGGATGCAGGCAGGGAAGGTAGCTGGGCCAGATGGGTTTCCGGTGGAGTATTACAAGAAATTTAAAGATAGGTTGGCGCCGCTGATGGTGGGGATGTTTGAGGAGGTGATAGGGAAGGGGGTGTTGCCAGAGACTTCTGGGGCAGGCATCGATCTTCCTGTTGCTCAAGAAGGATAAGGATCCGAAAGAATGTGGTCGTATAGGCCCATATCACTTTTGAATGTGGGCGCAAAGGTGTTGGCGAAGGTATTGGCAGGTAGGTTGGAGGAGTGCCTCCCGAAGGTGATAGGTGAAGATCAGACTGGATTTGTGAAGGGGAGGCAGCTCTTTTCATTGGAAAGGTATTGAACGTGGTTATGGCGCCGGCGGAGGGGAAGGAGTCAGAGGTTGCTGTGACATTGGACACCAACAAAGACAAAGAACAAAGAAATGTACAGCACAGGAACAGGCCCTTCGGCCCTCCAAGCCCGTGCCGACCATACTGCCCGACTAAACTACAATCTTCTACACTTCCTGGGTCCGTATCCTTCTATTCCCATCCTATTCATATATTTGTCAAGATGCCCCTTAAATGTCCCTATCGTCCCTGCCTCCACTACCTCCTCCGGTAGTGAGCTCCAGGCACCCACTACCCTCTGCGTAAAAAACTTGCCTCGTACATCTACTCTAAACTTTGCCCCTCTCACCTTAAACCTATGCCCCCTAGTAATTGACCCCTCTACCCTGGGGAAAAGCCTCTGACTATCCACTCTGTCTATGCCCCTCATAATTTTGTATACCTCTATCAGGTCGCCCCTCAACCTCCTTCGTTCCAGTGAGAACAAACCGAGTTTATTCAATCGCTCCTCATAGCTTATGCCCTCCATACCAGGCAACATTCTGGTAAATCTCTTCTGCACCCTCTCTAAAGCCTCCACATCCTTCTGGTAGTGTGGCGACCAGAATTGAACACTATACTCCAAGTGTGGCCTAACTAAGGTTCTATACAGCTGCAACATGACTTGCCAATTCTTATACTCAATGCCCCGGCCAATGAAGGCAAGCATGCCGTATGCCTTCTTGACTACCTTCTCCACCTGTGTAGCCCCTTTCAGTGATCTGTGGACCTGTACTCCTAGATCTCTTTGACTTTCAATACTCTTGAGGGTTCTACCATTCACTGTATATTCCCTACCTGCATTAGCCCTTCCAAAATGCATTACCTCACATTTGTCCAGGTTAAACTCCATCTGCCATCTCTCCGCCCAAGTCTCCAGACAATCTAAATCCTGCTGTATCCTCAGACAGTCCTCATCGCTATCCGCAATTCCACCAACCTTTGTGTCGTCTGCAAACTTACTAATCAGACCAGTTACATTTTCCTCCAAATCATTTATATATACTACAAAGAGCAAAGGTCCCAGCACTGATCCCTGTGGACCACCACTGGTCACAGCCCTCCAATTAGAAAAGCATCCCTCCATTGCTACCCTCTGCCTTCTATGGCCTAGCCAGTTCTGTATCCACCTTGCCAGTTCACCCCTGATCCCGTGTGACTTCACCTTTTGTACCAGTCTACCATGAGGGACCTTGTCAAAGGCCTTACTGAAGTCCATATAGACAACATCTACTGCCCTACCTGCATCAATCATCTTAGTGACCTCCTCGAAAAACTCTATCAAGTTAGTGAGACACGACCTCCCCTTCACAAAACCGTGCTGCCTCTCACCAATACGTCCATTTGCTTCCAAATGGGAGTAGATCCTGTCTCGAAGAATTCTCTCCAGTAATTTCCCTACCACTGAAGTAAGGCTCACCGGCCTGTAGTTCCCGGGATTATCCCTGCCACCCTTCTTAAACAGAGGAACAACATTGGCTATTCTCCAGTCCTCCGGGACATCCCCTGAAGACAGCGAGGATCCAAAGATTTCTGTCAAGGCCTCAGCAATTTCCTCTCCAGCCTCCTTCAGTATTCTGGGGTAGATCCCATCCGGCCCTGGGGACTTATCTACCTTAATATTTTTTAAGACACCCAACACCTCGTCTTTTTGGATCACAATGTGACCCAGGCTATCTACACCCCCTTCTCCAGACTCAACATCTACCAATTCCTTCTCTTTGGTGAATACTGATGCAAAGTATTCATTTAGTACCTCGCCCATTTCCTCTGGCTCCACACATAGATTCCCTTGCCTATCCTTCAGTGGGCCAACCCTTTCCCTGGCTACCCTCTTACTTTTTATGTAAGTGTAAAAAGCCTTGGGATTTTCCTTAACCCTATTTGCCAATGCCTTTTCATGACCCCTTCTAGCCCTCCTGACTCCTTGCTTGGACCAAGATGGCATATGAATGGCATATGACCGAGTAGAGTGGGGGTATTTGATAGCGGTTCTGGAGCAGTTTGGGATTGGGCCACGATTTGTAGGTTGGGAAAGGAGCTGAGGGCGAGTGTCCACACGAATTTGGGTTATTTTGCTCTGCACCTTGGGACCAGGCAAGGGTGTCCCATTTCCCCCTATTTTTAGCGCTTGCAATTAAGCCGTTGGCCATCACATTGATGAGGAGTGGAAAGGGATAGTGCGGGGGTGGGGGAGGGTAGAACATTGGGTATTTTTGTATGCGGACGACTTGCTGTTGTGTGCATCGGAACAGAGTGTGTCGATGGGGGGCATATTGGAGCTGCTTCGAATGTTTGTCTTTTTCTGGAAATAAACTAAATTTAGACAAAAGTGAATATTTTGTGGTGTCTTGGCCAGGGATTGGGGGGGGGGGGGGGGGGGCACCATTCCGTAGGGTGGGGACACACTTTAGACATCTGGGGTTGCAGGTGACAATGGGGGGGGGGGGGGGAAGACTCCATAGGTATAACATTACTAGTCTGGTGGGGAGGGTGAAAGCAGATCTGGCAAGGTGGGATGGTCTCCCTCTGTCGCTGGCAGGTCGGGTACAGGCGGTTAAAATGAACCTGTTGCCACGATTTTGGTTTATTTTTCAGACCCTGCCGATCTTCCTGACAAAGGCATTTTTCAAGGAGGTCGAAAAGATGATTACCTTGTTTTATATTGGGGGGGGGGGGGGGGGGGGGGGAGGAGTTGAGAGGAAAGTGGCTGGGATTAGAGAGGTGCTGTTGCAGAGAGGACAGCAGTCAGGGGGATTGGATCTTCCAAATTTACTATATTATTACTGGGTGGCGAACGTGGAGAAGGTGAGGAGCTGGGTTAGAGGGGGGGCTTCCATAGGGTTAGAATGGAGGAGAGTCTGTATAGGGGGTCAGGGCTGAGGGCGTTGGCAACAGCATCATTCCCGATGGCCCTGGGGAAATATTCAGGAAGTCCGATAGTAGTAGCGACGTTGAAAATCTGGAGGCAGTTGCGTCAGCACTTTAGGCTGGGGGCGGGGTCAAGGGAAATGCCGATTCGGGGGAATCACAAATTCGAGCCAAGAAGTAGGATGTGAGTTTTCGGAGATGGGAGGAGAAGGGAGTCAGGGCATCAAAGGATGTGTTTCGGGGGGGGGGGGGGGGGGGGGGGGGGGGGGGCAATTCTGAGAGAAGAGAAGGCACCGATGGAGGGGATTAAGACAAAGTGGGAGGAAGAGTTGGGGAGGGCAAATGCCCCAACTTCGTGCGAGAGGTTGGGGCTGATACAGCTGAAACTGGTAACAAGGTGCACCTCACAAAGGCGAGGGTGAGCCGACTCTGAGGGGGTAGAGGATGTTTGTGAATGTTGCGAGGGCTGAGGGGGGAGGGGCGTAAACCACGTGCATATGCTTTGGTCCTGTCCAAAGCTGGAGGGGGGTGTTCAGGGTAATTTCGAAGGTGGTACATGTGAGGCTTGAGCCGGGTCCTCTGGAGGCCATATTCGGGGTATCGGATCGGCTGGCTTTGAGCAGTGTCTCATTGAATGCAGACGACCGGCTATTGTATATTTCGGACCCACTGGGCAGCGTCGGAGGAATCATGGAGATCCTGGGGGACTTTGGTTGGTTTGCAGGATACAAATTGAATATGGGGGAAAGAGCCAGGTGTTTCCAATTGAGGACAGGGGGGGCAGGAAAGGAAACTAGGAGAGTTGCTATTTAGGGTGGTGGGGTCAGGTTTCTGGGTCTCCCGGTGGAACGGAGATGGCCGCAGTTGGATAAACTGAACTTGGCTCAGCTGGTGGAGCAGATGAAGGCAGATTTTAAGAGATGGGATGTGCTGCCACTGGCAGGCCGGGTGCAGACAGTGAAAATTACATTGCTGCTGAGGTTCTGTTCGTCTCCCAGAATCTCCCAATCTTCATTCCCAAGTCATTTTATTTTTAGAAAGGTCAATGGGCTGATCTCTAGGTTTGTGTGGGCGGGGAGGATCCCGCAGTCCAGCGGGCTTTCTTGGAGCGGGGGTGGTGGGGTGCTGGCGTTGCTGAATATGATGACCGACTATTGGGTGCCGAAAATTGCTACGGTTAGGAAATGGGATATGGGGGTGGGGCGGCATCATGTAGGGATACGTGTTTGAGGGCTTTGTTGTTGGCATTTTTACCTTTCTCACCGACCAGGTACTCCGCGAGCCCAGTGGTGGCGTCAGCCCTAAGGATGTGGGAGCAGTGGAGGCAGCATCTGGGACTGGAGGGTGCCTCGGTGTGGGTGCTATCTATGATAATCATAGGTTTGCACCGGCGGGACTGGAAGCAGGCAAGGATTGAGCGCTTTGGTGACAGTTTATAGAGGCGCAAATTCACGGTGTTGGAGAACATGTATAATTTGCCCTGGGGGAATGGCTTTAGGTGCCTGCAGGTTTGGGACTTTGTAAGGAGGGAGGTGCCCTCCTTTCCTGGGCTGCCGCCCATGTGGTTGCAGGACAAGGTGCTGCTGAAAGATGAAATGGGGGAGGGGAAGGTCTCAGGTGCCTATAAGGAGTTGATAGAATGGGAGGGAGCCCTGGTGGAGGATGTTAAGCGTCAATGGGAGGAGCTGGGGGGCCGTGATGTGGGCAGAAGCCTTGCGCAGGGTGAACATGTCCTCGTCATGTGCGAGGCTAAGCCTCATTCAGTTTAAAGTGATACATAGGGCTCATGTGACAGTGGCAAGGATGAGTAGATTCTTTGTGAGGATAGAGGCTAGGTGTGCAGGGTGGGGGCCAGTGAATCATGTCCACGTGGCATGTCCGAGATTGTGGTGGTTTTTGTAGGGGTTCTTGGACATGTCCAAGGTAGCTCAGAGTCCAGAGGTGGCGATATTTGGTGTCAGAAGATCCGGAGTCCAGTGGCTAATGGTTTGACCTTTGCCTCCCGGATAGCCCGAAGACAGATTTTGCTAGGGTGGCGGGACTCGGAGCCGCCCAAGGTGAGAGTGTGGGTGAGCGACCTGCTGGAATTCCCGAGGCTAGAGAAGGTCAAGTTCGCTTTGAGGGGGTCTGCAGAGGGGTTCACCTAGATGTGGAAACCCTTTATTGATTTCTTTAAGTAGGGTTGAGGGGTGAGCGGATTGCGAGGCAGGGAGCAGCTGGGGTAGTTGTTTATTGAACTGTTTTGATTCTTCCGATTCTTTTTTGCACATTTGAAAATTACTCGAATTAAAATATTTTCCAATAAAAAGGTAAGATAGATGCCAAGAGATCATTTCTGCTGGTCTGCAAATCAAGGACAAGGGGGGCAGAGTCTCAGAATAAGGGACTGAACATTTAGGATAGAGGGGGAAGAGAAATGACTTCAGTCAAAGGAATTGTGAATCTTTGGAATTCTCGGTGGGTGCTACATCATTCAATATACTGAAGACAGAGTTAAACTGATTTTGGTCTCAGGGAATAGAGGGAAATGAGGAGTAGGCAGGGAGACAGAGCAGGTTCGCTATGTTCTACTGCTGCAAAATATTGTGTTTTAAGCTATACCCCAAATCTGGAGGGGCATCGGATTGTAGCTACGGTTCTAATTGCTTTTTTAAAAATAAATATTTTTATTAAGGTATTTGGAAGTTTTTAATAATAATAACAATAACATAAAAGTGGTATAATAAACATTTCCACTCCCATCCCAATCTTCACACACCCCAACCATAAAACAACAATCCGGCCCTCTTTCCCCCCCCCCCGCCCCCTTGGAATACTGCATCTGCTGACATTTTAATATTCCCCGAGAAAGTCGATGAACGGCTGCCACCGAGGTGAACCCAACCATTGACCCTCTTAAGGCAAACTTTATCTTCGGCACTGAGAAACCCAGCCAACCCACCCCTTTCTCAGTCTCGTTGGTCTATAACCTTTAGGTGCGTCTCTTGTAGCATTGCCACATCTGCCTTCAGCCCCCTCAAATGTGCGAGCCCTCTTGACCGGCCCATTCAGCCCTCTGACGTTCCATGTAATCAGCCTGGTCCGGGAGGGGGGGGGGGGGGGGAGGGGGGCTCTCTTTCCTCCCCCCCCCCCCCCCCCCCCCCTTATTACACATAACACTACTTGCAACTATACAGGCCAGCACAACAAATCACCACTCTCCAAGGCTTCAGTGTCTTTTAGTTCGTCTCCAGTCTTTTTTCTTTATTAAAAGTCCATACTTCGTCTGGTGTTTCAAAGTAGAAGTCCCGTTCCTCATGTGTGACCCACAGATGGGCTGGGTACAACATCCCGAACTTCAACCCCTTCTTAAAAAGAGGGCCATTTTTGCCCGATTAAACCCAGCTCGCCTCTTGGCCAAATCCCCACCCAGGTCCTGATAAATGCACTCAATTCTCCCACTTGCTGCTCCTTTCCTTCTTGGCCCACCGCAGAACGTGTTCCTTATCCAGGAATCGGTGAAAGCGTATCACCATCGCCCTCGGCGGCTCGTTCGCTCGGGGCTTCTTCGCGAAGGCTCTATGCGCTCTATCCACTTCCAGGGGCCGAGGGAACGCCTCAGCCCCCATCCACTTCTCCAGCATGTCCGTCACATAAGTCCTCACATCCGATCCCTCACTGCCTTCAGGGAGGCTGACAATTCTAAGATTCTGCCTCCTGGACCTGTTCTCCAGATCCTCCAGCTTCTCCTGCATTCTTTTCTGGCGGTCGTTCATCATCTCCACCTTGGTCTCCAGCACGGTTATGTCTTCCTCGTGCTCGGACACCTTTTTCTCCACCTCCTGGATCGCTCTTCCGTGGGTCTCTTGATTCTGCACCACTTGATCAATCGAAGCCTTAAATCGGGTCCAGCGTGTCCTCCTTCAGCTTGGCGAAGCAATCTGCAAAAAACTTCACCAGCTGCTCCGTTGACCACTGTGCCGTCCCCCCGCAGCCCTTGCTCTCCGCCATGCTTTCCTGGGTTGCCAGCTCTGCTCGCGTCTTCCTTATTGGACTTTGTCTTCTCACACGGACACTTCTGGTCTAATTCTCCAAACACCAGACGGGGATTTCTCCTCACCGTCTCACTCTTCACTGATTTATCCCATAAAATCTGGAAAAAAACAGGGGGGGGGGGGGGGAAAGAGAAGGTCCAAAAGTCCATCACAGGTGGGAGCTATTAAATGTGCAACCTACTCCTCCATGGCCACCACCGGAAGTGTTACGGTTCTAATTTCTCATTCTAACTATATTTTCCAGTCTCACTACCAGACATCACAATCACAGTAAAACGCACAAAACTAGATACACGACTCGTGCAATAAAACTCCATGGGTAGGATTCTCCTGTCTCCAACAGGAGCAGAGAATCCCACCAACATCAACGGCCGGAGAATTCCAGTCCATGCCTTTGACCTGCATGTACAGGCTTATGGGGGTGGAAGCTTTAAGCAATGCACAAAAGATTAGTAGGACCTTCAGTACAGCTCTAACTTCATTTGAATTTCACAATTAAGATCTACTACTGGGTCAGCCATAGTACCAGCATTGAATTACCCTCCGTAGTTCTTTTTCA
Organism: Scyliorhinus torazame; assembly: GCF_047496885.1. Classification (NCBI taxonomy): domain Eukaryota; kingdom Metazoa; phylum Chordata; class Chondrichthyes; order Carcharhiniformes; family Scyliorhinidae; genus Scyliorhinus; species Scyliorhinus torazame. Next base: position 263,751,159 of record NC_092709.1, read on the forward strand.
AATGCCTTTGAAACAAAAAAGTATATAAAAGCTTAAAAAAAATGCTACAGGATAGGCTCCAGGACATTAGCTGTCCAAAACTTTATGCACTGTTCGTCGTTCAATAACTGTCAATACTCCTGTATAAGAGCAAACAACAAATAACGAAGAACCATTGAAAACATCGGATTTCACTGAATGACAGTTGAAGCTACAAGGAAAGACACAACTGAACATGGAGATATTAAATTGTACTTGGAAGATATATAACAGAACCAGAGTAAAATTTTTCCAAAAAGCTGTTTTAAGAGGCTACCACCTGGATATAAACAATATTGTAAACAAGGTTGGCACGGTGGCTAGCACGGCTGCCTCACGGCACCAGGGACCCGGGCTCAATGCCGACCTGGGGTGACCGTGCGCAGTTTGCACTTTCCCCCCAATGTCTGCGTGGGTTTCCTCCCACAGTCCAAAGATGTGCAGCTTAGGTAGATTGGCCATGATAAATTGCCCCTTAGTGTTCAACAGTTAGGTGGGGATATGGTATCGGGCCTGGGTAGGGGGCTCTTTCAGAGGGTCGGTGCAAACTCAATGGGCCGAAAGACCTATTTCTATACTGTATGGGATTCTTTGAAGGTCGACACAACTGTTCAACATCCACTAACATTCTGCAACTATCAGTTGCCCCTACTCCCTCACAGGCACTTCTTTGTGTATTAGCCAGGGGAGAGGGTGGCTTTGTGGTATTCTCATTGAACTAGTAATCCAGAGACCCAATGCTCTGGGAGCCATCATGGCAGATCGTGAAATTTGAATCCAACAAAAGCTGAAAACAAAAGTCTAATGATGACCATGAAACCATTGTGGATTGTTGTGTAAAAACCCCCCCACCTGATTCACTAATGTCCTTTAGGGAAGGAAATAATAATAATCTTTATTAGTGTCACAGGTAGGCTTACATTAACACTGCAATAAAGTTACTGTGAAAATTCGCTAGTCCCCACACTACCTGTTCAGGTACACTAAGGTTTGACATCCTTATAAGACCATAAGACACAAGAATAGAATTAGGCCACTCGGCCCATCGAGTCTGGTCTGCCATTCAATCATGGTTGATTTTTTCTCATCCCCCACTCTCCTGCCTTCTCCCCATAACTCCTGATCCCCTTATTAATCAAGAACCTATCTATCTTTGTCATAAAGACACTCAGTGATTTGGCCTCCACAGCCTACTGCAGCAAAGAGTTCCATAGATTCACCACCCTCTGGCTGAAGAAATTCCTCCTCATCTCGGTTTTAAAGGATCGTCCCTTTAGTCTGAGATGGTGACCTCTGATTCTAGTTTTTCCTACAAGCGGAAACATCCTCTCCACATCCACGCTATCCAGGCCTCGCAGTATCCTATAAGCTTCAATAAGATCCCCCCCCTCATCCTTTCAAACGCCAATGAGTACAGACCCAGAGTCTTCCACCGTTCCTCATAGGACAAGCTTTTCATTCCAGTGATCATTCTTGTGAACCTCCAAGGCCAGCACATCCTTTCTTAGATACAGGGCCCAAAACTGAACACAATACTCCAAATGGGGTCTGACCAGAGCCTTATATAGTCTCAGAAGTACATGCCTGGTCTTGTATTCTAGCCCTCTCGACATGAATGCTAACATTGCATTTGCCTTCCTAACTACTGACTGAACCTGCATTTGCCTTCCTAACTACTGACTGAACCTGCACGTTAACCTTAAGAGAATCGTGAACAAGGACTCCCAAGTCACTTTGTGCTTCTGATTTCCTAAGCATTTCCCCATTTAGAAAATAGTCTATGCCTCCATTTCTCCTTCCAAAGTGCATAACCTCACACTTCTCCACATTGTATTCCATCTGCTACTTTTTTGCCCACTCTCCTAGCCTGTTCAAGTCCTTCTGCAGCCTGCCTGCTTCCTCACTAATACATGTCCCTCTACAGATCTTTGTATCATCTGCAAACTTAGCAATAGTGCCCTCCGTTCCTTCTTCCAGATCATTATGTATATTGTGAAAAGTTGTGGTCCCAGCACAGGCCCTGAGGCACACCACTAGTCACCGGCTGCCATCCTGAAAAAGACCCCTTTATCCCCACTGCCTTCTGCCATCAGTCAACGCTCTATCCATGCGAAGATCCTACCCTTAACACCATGGGCTCTTAACTTACTTAACAGTCTCCTCCTGTGCGGTCTGGTCTACACGTGACTGCAGATCCACAGAAAATTGATTTGACTTTTATCTGCCCGCTGAAATATCCGAGCAAGTCACTCAGTTCAAGGGTAATTAGGGATGGGCAGCGTTGCTCCGGAATGAATAAAAAACGGTCCCGGGTCACTATCCGTGTGGAGTTTGCACATTCTCCCAGTGTCTGCGTGGGTCCCGCCCCCACAACCCAAAGATTATAGGGTAGGTGGATTGGCAATGCTAAACTGCCCCTTAATTGGAAAGAAATTAACAAATTTTTAAAAAATACTTGTTTCTTGGGACAGCTTTCTATTTTGATTTATTCAAACTCCCACTATACACAACAGCACAGAAACCACACTCTATATCCTTTGCATTCCTATAACCTGCCACGGGTAGAGAAGGAAGCCAAAATAGCTTTATAAAACGTAAATGGGGCTGGTTTAGCACAGGGCTAAATAGCTGGCCTTTAAAGCAGACCAAGGCAGGCCAGCAGAGCGGGTTCAATTCCCGTACTAGCCTCCTTGAACAGGCACCGGAATGTGGCGACTAGGGGCTTTTCACAGTAGCCTACTTGTGACAATAAGCGATTTTCATTTCAAATGAATTATTGAAGCACTGAACAATAAATTTCTAAATTTGCAGTTTCTATTTACGGTGCTAGATCTGTTATACTACATATTTTGCACTGACCCCTTCAATTGGTACATATAGTATAAATTGGATTCAATTCAAATGATTTGAACTTGGGTCATGCACTTCACACCAGCTCCAGTGAAACTGCATTCCTTTTTAACACTAGGTCAGCAGAGTGGGGGAAACGGAGAAGAAAATGGTCAGTAGTGTGGTCTCCTGGCAGCACAGTGACGCAGTGGTTAGCACTGCTGCCTCATGTTGCAGAGGTCCCAGGTTCAATCCCGGCTCTGGGTCACTGTCCGTGTGGAGTTTACACATTCTCCCCGTGTTTGCGTGGGTTTCTCCCCCACTACCCGCAGGGTAGGTGGATTGGCCACACTAAATTGCCCCTTAATTGGAAAAAATTAATTGGGTACTCCAATTTTTAAAAATATAAATAGTGTGGTCTACTTTCCCAGATTAGGCAAAAACTCGGAAATGCACCATCCAGATAACAATTTGCTGGTTCCTACCGTTCACTCTCATCTGCTGATTTTTCAGCCTCATCCAATTTTTGCAAGGTAACAGTCAGACGCTCCCGAGTACGATCCAACTCGTCTTCAACCAAATGGATACGTCTTTCCAAGGAGGACACATCAGCTTCCGCCTAGACAAGAATGCACACAAAAGTGAGTAAGACTGTTTTCAAGAAAGTGGTTATTCACAGGGATAAAATAAAGCCACTTTAAGATATACTTTAGAATTCACAACAGTCTGCTACCCCAACAACTGGGATTTATCCATGAATATTGTAGCTCAAGTTAAAAAAAGACAAGAATCTCAAAAGTTGAAAAAATCAAGCTGGTATATTTTTCAAACAGATCTCAGAACTGGGCAGCTCAATAGAACTTTTGTTGCCAAGTAAATCTAGGCAGCCAGTACAATTCCAACATTTGTTCTTTACAATGGCAATTTTCATATGTCGGAATACAATTTTTTTTAAACATCGCAAGGGATCAAAATATTACACTGACAGTGTTGAATGAGGCAGAAGGGGTCGACGGCAGGCAGGCAGATTAGTCAGGATTGCCACGTGTAAGGAGGCAGTGACAGGAGTTGCTGGAGAATGGCAAGAGAGGTACAGAGGGTGACAGTGGACATAAAATACCAAATCAGGAGCAATACAAGATAAAAAGACTGCATGACAAGAATGGGAAGATAGAAGAGAGAAGAACCTGATAACGGGAAACAGAAAAAAAAAAGGGGAGGGAGGAATTTCAGTAACACTGTTTATGCTAGGTGTGTTGATGTCAACTTGACTCATCGGTAAAGTTAGTACCCAATGCTGGGATCTGGTGAACTCCACAGATCACTATTTTTTAAAAATCCATTCATGGGATGTGGGTGTCGCTGGCTGGGCCAGCATTTATTGCCCACCCCAGAGAGCATTTAAGAGTCAATTACACTGCTGTGGAATCACATGGGGGCCAGACCAGGTAAGGACCACAGATTTCCTTCCCTCAAGAGGAATTGGTAAACCAGATGTGTTTTTACAATTGGCAATGGTTTCACGGTCATCATTAGATTTTTATTTCCAGATTTTTTATTTAACTCAAATTTCACCATCTGCCATGGTAGGATTCGAACCGGTCTCCAGAGCACTACCCTGGGTCTCTGGATTACTAGTCCAGAGACAATACCACAATACCATTACCTCCCTGGATTTTAAATTAATTATATATACTGTCTGGCTGTAATCCTGAACAATAGGAGCTAAACTAGCAGCACTGAAGAAATTTGCATCCAGTTATCGCTCAGGATATGCAAACGACTCTTGGGCTGAATAGATCAAATGCAATGAGGATTATACAAAAACACTCCCTAAAACCAATGGCCAGTGGAGATGGTCAGTCTTCTCGGACAAAGGACCCTGCATCTTTCATTTCAAATGCTTAATGGTTGAAACATTAACATACCAATAGTCCAGATAAAGAAATAAAAACCCTTTATCAAAGCCGAAATAGACAGGTGAAGAGTGATACACCACGACTGTCTAGCCGGAGGAACATGGTCTTACCATGCTGCCAATTTCCAATAAGCAAGCAACAGCTCAGAGAAAAAGGGCACTGTCCAGGTTTGTATACCTGGCTCTCCACCTTCATAGTTTCTACTGGAACTATTGAAACCAGCGTCTACAAGACTAATTGATCTCGACATATGAAAAGTAAATTTCTCGGCATCGGTCTTCAACCTACCGAAAGAATACATCATTGGACTTCTGGACTCCACAAGTCTTTGCCCTGTAACTTTTTTTCTATCCCATTTTTATTGCATGAATGCACCAGGATCTACGTAGTAACACCACACACTCTTACCCACCTCGCACTTTTGTGTATGCAAAGAAACTAACCCTGGAGTTTAGGTCTATCTTGGTCTTTGCTGTGAGGTTATTAAAAAATTGGATCACACAAAAACTGAGATTACAAAATATGCCACCAATTACAAAAGGGGAATTCAAAATCAAAACACCTCTGTTTACAGAAGAAATCAGGTACATCTAAATTAACACCTCCCCCATCATCCCCTCCCCATAGCAATTAGTGGAGTGCCGCTTCCTTTTAATTCACCATGTATTGGAAGTATATCACCACCCCTTCAGTGGCGCAGTCAAAATCCTGTAAATCCCTCCCTAACAGCACTGTGGGTGCACCTACACCACAGGTACTGCAGCAGTTCAGGAAGGCAGCTCACCCAAGGATGAAAAGTGCTAATTAAACTAAATTACTGGCATGCTGTAATAGTCAATTGGTAATTGGAACTTCATTTGGAAATGTAGTTTACTTCCAGCATTCGTGTGTTAATGATGAGGTTTCTTAAATAGCAAATAGAGTTTCTTCCTACTCTTTACAGTGGATGCTGTAATTAACAAGCACAGCCCACCATCCACCCAATACGACAGCTCTATCGTATGCAACAACTAGGCTGATGGCCTCTCTAAAACAGTTAATAAAACAAACAGTTAATATAAAAGGGAAGTCGGTGCTGGATTTGGTAGTTTTAGCACTGGGTCAATATTACAGATTAATGCTCACTCGCGCTCGAGAATCTCCAAAACAATTCCAAAAACACTTTTCCTCTCAACAAGGAGGGTCTGAATTCAAAACCATGTCCAAAGGGCAACGAGCAATAACCCATAAAGACCCTTCCATCCAAAAGGTCACTTCACATTCCATTGACTCCTACAGTGCAGTATGAGGCCATTCGGCCCATTGAGTCTGCACAGGCCCTCCAAAACTGGAAGGTGCACATCACCTTTATGTACCAAACGATACTTTTGGTCATCTAGATTGAAATGAATCTTTCAGACATTGGAGATAGTGTTACAGGTTGACTTGTAACACTAAGGATTAAGTTATGTAAAGACAGATGGTGGGGTCACTTAGCCTTGAAAGGCGACACCTTCTAAATATACACAAGATATTAAATGGCATGGAAGAAATGTCTGGACTACAACTACGTGTTTCTGGTTTTTGTCTCAAGTAAAGCGGAGTTAGATTCATCAAGGTTTAGAATCGCTCTCATGAACAATTTCTTCAGAGTGCCATGCCTCCTAGAGTCTCCCAAATGGAAACGTAATCGCTGAGGCATTGTTATTAACAGCCTGGTAAGAAAGTAAAACTTTGCACCTGCATTCTTCTTTCTCAGAGATTCCGATCAGGACTCTCCAACCTGCTTATTCCCATTTTCAGGCTAGGCGGCAGTAATGGAATTTGCTGATTTTCATTGCTCTCTCTCCTTACTTTCTGGCTCAATCTTCAATTCATCCCCACAGCTAAGTTACCATGAAATTTTAACCCAGTTGTCAAACATGCAATTAGCGAGGCGCATGCTTAAAGTGTATGGCAAACCAGGCACAAACCAAACTTTAAAAGTTAAGTATTTCCGAATGTTAATTCCACTTGCACAACTCAAATAGGTTAATGAGAAGTCAGGGTCTCGAAGGCACCCATGCTGCAATTAGTTACATCAGCGACCGAGACAAGTCTGGTCAGTATACACATGAACTGAATTTACCCACAAGCTCATTTGGGAAACTATCACACAATTTATAGAAATTCAGGCATGGCAATCTAATAATCCAGATAAATCAGTGCAATGGTTCTGAAATAGACGGAAAATGTTTCTCGTAGATGTCAAACATTTCCATCACTCGAGTTCCAGCAGACTTTGCACATTCCATACATTCCTAAACTACAATGATTACATAGTAGGGCTCTTAGTCCTTTAAGATCACCCTTATAAATCAGGCACATTCTTAAAATACAGATCTAAGGAGCCAAACCGCTTGCCATCATCTTATTTTAGTTAGTAAATCAGTGTAAAGCTTTGCACAGTAAGATATTAACGGGTCGATTGATTTGTTCTCCACTAACGCCTCGCTACACCACCCAGCCATTAGGAACACCTTGCAGTGTCCACATAGAAACATTTCACCAAAAGAGGTGGCATCCCATTAAGAACAATTCAATTATCTCACTTTTATTATTGATCCCAATTTAAAAATAATTTCCCAACACTCCTCAATTCATGCAGTTGCAGCCTAATAATTTAATCTGTTGTATATCATTAATAATAATAATGATCTTTATTATTGTCACAAGTAGGCTTGCAGTAATACTGCAATGAAGTTACTGTGAAAAGCCCCTAGTCGCCACATTCCAGCACTTGTTCGGGTACACTGAGGGAGAATTCAGAATGTCCAATTTACCTAACAGCAAGTCTTTCGGGACTTGTGGGAGGAACCGGAGCACCTGGAGGAAACCCACACAGACACGGGGAGAACATGCAGACTCCGCACAGTGACCCAAGTGTGAATCAAACCCAGGACCCTGGCGCTGTGAAGCAACAGTGCTAACCACTGTGCTACCGTGCCGCCGTATATACTGTAAAGATCTGAGATGGGTTCCAAAGTAGCCAAGAGGAAATAATGTACCACACAACGTAGAAGCATTTGAGCCAAAAGACAAAACAAATTGGTCTTTCTTTGCCCTCCCCCAATCCACTTGTAATTCTGGTAGTGCTGGGACACAGAACTACAAGCAGTTATCACTCAAGTCAAAACTGGCTTTGAATGAATGATTTGGCATAGGCCCCAAAAGGAAGACAAGTATACATATTCTGCACCATTTCTGATCGCAGCCAAATACTCTAGAACTGCGAATCAGGTCAGTTTGTATCATACAAAATGGAGTCTGTAACTCAAATCAATTCAAAATATGAAGTTACATCCCACTCCTTCAGTGAGGCAAAGAACAAAATGGGGTCACAATAACATGAAATCATAAACTGGAGCACTAACTGGGTGAATGAATAAAATACTGGTTTAGAGCAAGCAACTCCTATAACCTCTTTCTCCTCTCTCACCCTCCGCCCCGCCGACCGCCCCTCTAATACAATGCAGATTTCACAATCTCAATGTGCTGTCACACAGATGTAGAGCAAGAGGCATGATATACTGAACTGCATCATACAAATCAAGAGCTCATTTCTGGCCTCTGCCAGTGTATGTGAACAATGGAGGCAACACAGGGTAGAGGTTTTCAGGCGTCAAAAGTTATCAATAATAATAAAAACAATAACAATAATAATCGCTTATTGTCACAAGTAAGCTTCAATGAAGTTACTGTGAAAAACCTCTAGTCGTGACATTCCGGCGCCTGTTCGGGGAGGCCGGTACGGGAATTGAACCCGCGCTGCTGGCCTTGTTCTGCATTACGGTAGCACAAGTGGATAGCATTGTGGCTTCACATCGCCAGGGTCCCAGGTTCGATTCCCTGCTGGGTCACTGCCTGTGTCGGAGTCTGCATGTTCTCCCAGTGTCTGCGTGGGTTTCCTCCAGTTTCCTCCCAGTCTAAAAACGTGCAGGTTAGGTGGAATGGCTATGCTAAATTGCCCTCAGATGTCGAAAAAGGTTAGGAGGGGTTATTGGGTTATGGGGATAGGTTGGAAGTGAGGGTTTAATGTGGGTCAGTGCAGATTCGATGGGCCGAATGGCCTCCCTCTGCACTATGTTCTATGTACAAGCCAGCTGTTTAACCCGCTGTGCTAAACCAGTCCCCAACTTTCCTGCACGGATCACGGTAATATGCCAAATGCTGGACGGCATCCGTGTGCAAACAGCCTGTAGCAAGCAATGACAAGATCAGGTTTGCTGAATCTGAATGTAAATTGACTGCAGACAAGTGCACCCAGTCAGCAATTATGAAATATGCCACTTGAGCAAGGTACCAGACAATGGCCTATACCCCAGTAAATCAACCCAAAAATAGTCGTCAAGTGTTTAAATTACAAGCAGATTTGCTACACTGTTGTTCTTGTAATAACAAAATCTTGCATTGAGCCAAAGGAGATATTAGGATAGGTGACTTCCTTCTTCAGCAGTCCCTTGGGATAGTGGGCGACTTGCTTTCACTCCGGCTCGATGGGTTTCTGATATGGCTGATCGGTCCAACACGCGATCTACAGGTGCTGCAATATGCGGCGCGGATGGTGCTTGAAGATCTGGGACAGCATTTAGGGGACAGTTTGGCATCAACTGTAGTATTGTGTCCAATTCTGGGCACCACATTCAGGAAGGATGCAAAGGCTTGGGAGAGGGGGGGGGGGGGGGGGGGGGGGGGGGAGAAAATGGTTCCGGGAATCAGGAACGTCTGCTATATGGATAGATTGGAGAAGCTGGGACTGTTCTCAGAGGAAATTTGATAAGAGAACAAAGAACAAAGAATACAGCACAGGAACAGGCCTTCTGCCCTCCATGCTTGCGCCGATCACGTGTCCTATCTATACCCCATCTGCTCATGTGCCTATCCAGTTAAGTCTTAAAGGTCGCTAACGTATCTGCCTCAGCCACCTCACTTGGCAGTGCATTCCAGGCCACCACCATCCAGTGTAAAAATACTTCCTCTGCACATCTCCACCGAACCTTTTCCCCCTCACCTTGAACTTGCGCTCCCTTGTAATTGTCATTACTGCCCTGAGAAATAGCCTCCAACTGTTCACCCTATAATACCCCTCAAATTTTCTAAACTTCTATCAGGTTGCCCCTCAGCCTCCGTCTCTCTCGGGAGAACAATCCCAGTTTATTCAATCTCTCCTCGTAGCGAATACCCTCCATACCAGGCAACATCCTGGTACTTCTGTACTCTCTCCAAAACCTCTATGTCCTTCTGGTAGTGCGGTGACCAGAATTGAACACAGTATTCCAAATGTGGCCTCACCAACATTCTATATAACTAACATAATTTGAGCTTTTATACTCGATACCCCGTCCTATGAGGGCAAGCATGCCATATGCTTTCTTTACCACAGTTTCTAATGTGCTGCCACATTTAAGGATCTGTGGACCTACACACCCAGATTTCTCGGTGTCTCTTATGTTCCTGATAGTTCTGCCATTTATTTTATAGCTCCCATCTGAATTGGATCTACCAAAATGCATCACTTCACATTTTATCATAGATTATCATTATCATAGAATTTACAGTGCAGAAGGAGGCCATTCAGCCCATCGAGTCTGCACCGGCTCTTGGAAAGAGCACCCTACCCGAGGTCAACACCGCCACCCTATCCCCATAACCCAGTAACCCCACCCAACACTAAGGGCAATTTTGGACACTAAGGGCAATTTATCATGGCCAATCCACCTAACCCGCACATCTTTGGACTGTGGGAGGAAACCGGAGCACCCGGAGAAAACCCACGCACACACGGGGAGGATGTGCAGACTCCGCACAGACAGTGACCCAAGCCAGAATCGAACCTGGGACCTTGGAGCTGTGAAGCAATTGTGCTATCCACAAGGCTACCGTGCTGCCCCAATTTAGGAAATTAGTTTGTCCGGGTTAAATTCCATCTGCCATTCCATCTGTCGCTAATAAGACCATTCACTTCCAAATGTGCATAGATCCTATCTGAGAATCTTTTCCAACAATTTCACTATCACGGACGCCAAGCTCACTGGCCTATAATTACCCGGATTATCCTTGCAACCCTTCTTAAATAATGGGACAACATTGGCTATCCTCCAAGCCTCTGGCATCTCACCTGTGTTCAATGAGGACAAAAAGATTTGGGTCAGAAGCCCAGCGATTTCATCTCGTCTCCCTCAGTAATCTGGAATAGATGCCATCTGGCCCTGGGAATTTGTCTACCTTAAATGCTTTTTAACACACCTAACACTTCCTCCCTCACAATAATGACATGTTCTAAAGTGTTTACACACCCTTCTGAGACACCACCAATCAACGGATCCCACTTCTTTGTGAATACCAATGCAAAATACTCATTAAGGACCTCACCTACTTCCTCTGGTTCTACACATATTTCCCTCCTTTGTCCTTGAGTGGACCAACTCTTTCTCTAGCTACCTTCTTGTTCCTAATATACATACAAAATGCCTTGGGATTCTCCTTAATCCTGTCTGCCAAGGTCATTTCGTGACCCTTTTTGCCCTCCTAACTCCCTACTTTCCTCTTATTCCTCAAGTGCTTTATCTGTTTTTAGTTGCCTGTACCTCACATATGCACCTTTTTTCTTTTTGACAAGATTCTCAATTTCCCTGGTCATCCATGGTTCCCGAATCCTGCCTTTCCTGTCCTTACTTTTTACCAGCACATGCCTGTCCTGCACTCCCATCAACTGCTCCTTAAAAGACTCCCACATGCCAAGTGAAGTTTTTGCCATCAACAGAGAGGTTGAGAACGAGAGGATACTGATACAAAGTGAATAGCGACATGAGGAAAACATTTTCAGCAGCAGGTATTTAGTGCGGGGGGGCGCAAGGAGTGAGATTAGCAAAGTACTCTTGCAAAGCATTCATATGAACAAAATGGCCACTTTCTGTGCTGAAACCATGCTATAAGTCTAGGTGATATAATCATGTATACATTCTTTGTCAGTTAGTGCAGCATTAATTTCAATCACCATTTTGCAGATTAATGTGTGTGAAGGCTAATCCCAAGGTCAAGTTTCTTGGGTCAGTTCATTGTATTGTCAAGGCTGGTGGTGACTGTAGCAGGAACAAATTAAAATAAATGCTCAACACTTTATAGGTCACCTGGGGAGGCACCAAAATGTGTAATGGGCTATACTGCAAAATAAAACTATTCAAACACCTCATCTGTTGATGATATTCTTGTATAAGCTAACACTAAAACTCTTAATTAATGCTACACGATTTTTGTCTTTTGGGAGAGATTATTTTCACTTTCATCTAGTGTGAGATGTTCTTACTCTTTGTAAGTGTCCAAAATTATATGTTTTATTTCACTTTTGTAATTTAAATCTTATATCGAGCACCCAATCAAGGTCTTGATTGCTTGATTTGTATGGTAAAAACCTGATTGGCATGTTTCTCTGATGTGGGGCGAGGTTCTCCGACCACCCGCCGGGTCAGAGAATCGCCGGGGGCTGGCGTGAATCCCGCCCCCGCCGAATTCTCCACGTCCCGCCGGCGTAGATTAAACCACCTACCTTACCGGTGGGACAAGGCGGCGCGGGCGGGCTACAGGGTCCTGGGGGGGGGGGGGGGGGGGGCCTGGCCCGCGATCGGGGCCCACCGATCCGTGGGCGGGCCTGTGCCGTGGGGGCACTCTTTCCCTTCCGCCTTCGCTACGGTCTCCACCATGGCGGAGGCGGAAGAGACTCTCTCCACTGCGCATGCGCGGGAATGCCGTGAGCGGCCGCTGACGCTCCCGCGCATGTGCCGCCCGGAGATTTCATTTCCGCAGCAGCTGGCGGGACACCAAAGGCCTTTTCCGCCAGCTGGCGGGGGCGGAAATTCGTCCGCCGCCGGCCTAGCCCCTTAAGGTTGGGGCTCGGCCCCCAAAGATGCGGAGCATTCCGCAACTTTGGGGCGGCGCAATGCCCGACTGATTTGCGCCGTTTTGGGCGCCAGTCGGCGGACATCGCGCTGTTTCCGGAGAATTTCGCCCGTGGTCTTGGCTGATGTATTCCAAATCATAATACGCAGAGAGTGGTAATTGACTCATAATTGTTTACTTGTCAGGCTACTAACATCTATCTAAATGATGAAAGCTACAGGGATCAAAAATAATTAAGAATCAGTGTTAAGTATCAAAGCAAAACACAGAACTGTTGTGACCGAAAGACAATTACAGAAAACAGTCAGAGCTTTTGAGCAGTGGGTGGTTATTGGATATAGTTTGATTTATTATATATAATTGTCAACATTCATTAGCAAGTGAGCACTTTCTTCAACATCTTTCCACCCCAAGGTTTGCTGTTGAGTAGTTTTTACAATTTTAAAGATGCTTTTTTAACCCAATTCTCGTGTACCTGAAATCCAAATTCAACACGACTCCAAATAAAGCATTAGAGACCATTCTGATGCCTTGTCCAGGTCTCCGAAAATGTCTGCCTCGCGAAGAACTGCCAGTTTTGTCAGTATTTTCCAATGCATATAACACATTAATCATTAGTGAATGTTAATGTTCATACTGTATGGGTGCGACCTTTGGTGGAATCTGAATTACTATATTAATCCAAGGATGCAGATGCATAAGACTCTGGTAAAATTATAATCTTTATTATTGTCAAAAGTAGTCTTTCATTAACACGGAAATGAAGTTACTGTGAAAATCCCCTAGTGAAACTCCAGCGTCTGTTTGGGTACAGAGGGAGAATTCAGAATGTCCAAATCACCTAACAAGCACGACTTTCGGGAGTAAACTGGAGCACCCGGAAGAATCCCACAGGGGAGAATGTGCAGACTCCACTCAGACAGTGACCCAAGCCGGGAATCGAACCTGGGACCCTGGCGCAGTGAAGCACCAGCGTAAACCACTGTGCTATCGTGCTACCCCAATTTGGATATCTATTACATTTATGAATCAAAAGTTCCAACATTTTTACTATTTTGGTAGATGATGCAATAGGTCAGTTGAAGGAACTTGAACTTATATAACGTAGTTATTTAATGTTATATTGCATATTTCACATCATAAATGTCCCAATGCACTTTACTTCAAAATAACTTAATTAGTTGTAAAGGCACTGCCAAAATTTAGAAAACATGGCAGCAAGTTCCCACAAACATCAAAAAGAATTGCTAGAAACTATTTTTTTGGTGACGGTTGAAGAATAAAATTTGGCTAGGAGAATGTGGAGGTTGAAGCAGTTTGACCCCAGGATGTCTTGAACATCAATATTGCATCCACTTAAATTTGACCTCGTCCACCAAGCGTTTCTTGTCAGGTTACATGTTACAATGCTGAAGGTTTACCAAAAGTTGATATTGCAGATTCTGTTTGAACACAGTTGGAGAAACGGAGCTGTCTGATTCTGCTTTAGCTAATGATCCCAATGCAACATGGGAACATCAAGAATATTTTACACAAAACAATTTAAAATAAGTCCGTGCCAGCATTGTTTTCCCTCAACTGTTGTACCATAAATATTTGCAGTGTGGGCCAATTCAAATGAAATAAAAATAATGGTGCATAGATAATTGCATGTTTCATGGCATAAATGTTAAATTATTGGCACATTCAGGTCTCAGCCTATTTCTGCAGTTATCCACAGAAATTCAGATGGCCATTCGGTCCATCGAGTCTGCACCAACACTCAAAGAGCATCCTACCTAGGCCCACTCCATCCCAGTAACATCACGCGTCGATCATAGCCAATCCACCTAACCACATCTTTGGACTGTGGGAGGAAACCGGAGCACCCGGAAGAAACCCACGCAGACACGGGGAGAAAGTGCAAACCCGCCCCCCCGCCAGAGTCATTCAAGGCCTATTGAACCCGGGCCACAATGCTGTGAGGCAACAGTGCCAACCACCATGCTTTGGATAGCAGTTGGGAACAAAAGCCGTGTCCTTCCTTTCACTAGGCCTCTGCACCTGCAGTTCAAAGATGTTGAGGGCACTCAACCCTCCAAAAGATGTGCACGTTAGGTGGATTGACCATGATCAATACACGGGGTTATGGGGATTGAACGGGAGAAGTGGGCCTAGGCAGAGTCGGTGCAGGCTTGATGAGCCAAACGGCCTTCTTCTGCACTGTAGTGATTCTTTTTAAAATAAATTTAGAGAACCCAATTCTTTTCCCCCCCCCCCCCCAATTAAAGGGGCAATTTAGCGTGGCAATCCACCTACCCTGCACATCTTTTGAGTTGTGCGGGTGAGACCCACGCAGACACGGGGAGAATGTGCAACTCCACACAGACGGTGACCCAGGGCCGGGAAAGAACCCGGGTCCTCGGCACTGTGAGGTAGCACTGTGGGAGGAAACTCCGGTTTCCTCCCACAGTCCAAGGCGTGCAGGTTAGGTGGATTGGCCATGCTAAATTGCACTTTCGGTGTCCAGGGTTAGGATACAGGATGGGGCAGGGGAGTTGCACTGGGAAAGATGCTCTTTGAGGGTCAGTGCAGACTAGATGGGCCAAATTGGCCTCCTTCTGCACTATAGAATTCTAGGTTTCCCTGGAGTTGGGCAGTCCAGAAACAGAGGGCACAATTTCAAAATAAGGGGGAGGCCAGTTAGGACCGAGACGAGGAGAAATATCTTTACATCAGATGGTTGCGTATCTTTGGAATTCTATACCCCACAAGAGGATGTGGAAGTTCAGTCGTGGAGTACGTTTAAAGCAGAGATGAATAGATTACTGACTAACACTAAAAGTAAGGGTTATAGGGATAGTGGGTGTAAAAGGCATTGAACTGACTTATCAACCATGATCTTATTGAAAGGCGGTGCAGGATCGACGGGCTGAATTGCCCACACCTGTTCTTAGGTTTTTACATTTTGTCCAGAGAAAGAAAAGGTTGTGTAATTTTCAAATAATCTGTAAAAATGTAAAATGGCCTGCAATAAAATCTGAAATCATGCATACAGCTCAAACCAGAATCTACAATCAATAGTTTGTTAAATAGAACAATTACTCATCCAACCTCTTCCTAAAAAAAATGCACAATGGCATTTAGCCCATGATAAATCATACAAGAATAAGGTCCATTCATCTATAGAACTTTATGGAATAGTATGCAGACCACAAAACCCATTCTATTGTCCCAGATGATACCACCATTTAAATGAGCACTTTACAATGTCTATTCAAATAGGCCAGCTGAAGAAAGCTGCTTACAGCTTAGTTTTTGTCGCACTGTAGTAGAATGCAGGAAGACAAGAGGCAGAGAACTAGATAAAAGAAAATGTAACAGTATGAAACAATTTGAAAGTGTGAATCACAAGTTGTGTTTATACCACATCCATTTCAAAGCAATAGTCATCGAGATAAAAATGTTACGAAACTTCGTACAAAGAGTTCATGTAAAATTATTTTATGCTTCAAATGTTTCGCAGATCACGGTTAAAGCAGTCGCTTTTCTCATGTTGAGGGGAATAATACAACGCACTACTGTCCACCATTGCAAAGCAAATCAGAGCTGTAGATCAAGAGCAAACTCTTCTCAGCTCCTAAATAGTAAGCTAACTCATTTTTCTTCAGTCAGATACTAGACCAATATAAAAATTCTCCTCTCCACATTAATTTAGCAAATTATGCCATGCAGTCTTGGCCCTTCAAAAAGTGCAAGAAAACAGATGAAATCTTGCGCCAGCATAACACCGCTGTACAATATTCTGCCACTTACACCTGCACCTGGGAATACTTTTTTCTTTACTATAACCATTACACTCCCTTTGCCTTCTGTAGTTACTTTTGTCAATTGGTCTTTCCAGCACGCCAGGCTATGAAGATGTTTTTGTTCTTCCTTCTACTCCTCCACTGCTCCCTCAATCCGATAACAACAACTAGACAGGAAAATGAGAATTTACGTTTCTGAAATTGTTGAACTCAATGTTGAGCAGAAAGTTGTGACATACCTCATCAAAAGGCTGTCCCTGGAGCTTCACTGATATAATGCAGCAGGCCGAGGACACCAATGTCCTCATGAGAGAAAGGTGGAGAATTAAAATGGCAAGCCACTGGAATGCAAGGTAATGCTTACAGACAGAGCAGAGGTGCGCCGCAAAGTGGTCTGTACTGGAGACCGCACGGTGAGCAGTGAACACAGTAGACTAGTGGTCTGTACTGGAGGCTGCATGGTGAGCAGTGAACACAGTAGACTAGTGGTCTGTACTGGAGACAGCACGGTGAGCAGTGAACACAGTAGACTAATGGTCTGTACTGAAGGCTGCATGGTGAGCAGTGAACACAGTAGACTAGTGGTCTGTACTGGAGACAGCACGGTGAGCAGTGAACACAGTAGACTAATGGTCTGTACTGAAGGCTGCATGGTGAGCAGTGAACACAGTAGACTCGTGGTCTGTACTGGAGACCGCACGGTGAGCAGTGAACACAGTAGACTCGTGGTCTGTACTGGAGACCGCACAGTGAGCAGTGAGCACATTAGACCAAATTGAAAAAAAAGTATACAAAATACAGCTTCACCCATGAGGAATGTTTGGGGTCTTGGACAGTGAGGAGATGTTAGGTCTCCCGTGTTTACAAGGGAAGATGCCATGGGGGGGAAAAAAAGAGAGAAAAAAAAAGGGGTGTTGGGGGTGATTGGAGGACCGGACCAGGATAGCAAGGAGGGAACAGTTTTCTGAATGCTGACAGGTGGTGGCATCACGCTGCAGGTGCCAGTAATGGGGAGGATAATCCAGTCTGGTAGGATGGATGGAAGAGGAGGACAAACCACCAGCTTACAGCAATTCTGGGAGGGAGGGGAATGGGCAAGAGCAAAAGTGCGAGAAAAAGGTCAGTCACAATTGAAAGCCCTGTTAATCATGTGGAAGAGAATCCTCAATTGAGGAAAAAGAAAAAACATGTGCTGGTGTGGAAGGTTGCATCATTAGAATACAGAGAAACTGGGAGAATGGATTGGAGTCCTTACAGGAAGTGGGTTGTGAGGAAGTATATTCGGAGGTAGTTGTGGGAGTCAGTGGGTTGATAATGCACATCAGTTTGATAGCCTGTCCCCAGAAATAGAGATGGAGAAGGGAAGAGTCAACGATGGGCCAGGTGAAGGAGAGAGATGGGTGGAAATTGGAAGCAAAGGTGAAGGAGTTTGAATTCCAGGTAAGAATTAAGCTAAACAGAATAATTAAATTCTACACAGTCTCAAGTGCCACTTTGGGTTTTACCACTCACTGGACTCCAATGCTCGACATAGGAAAAGTATGCAGTTTCTATTTAATACATCTTGAACACAAATATAAACAGTGGTCTTTAAATTCATTATAAAATCTGTAATAGATTAATTTCCACAATATTTCAACAATGCACATCTAATTCAACTTCAAGGACTTTAGGTCATTTCATTTAATGGGCACCTCGTTCGTTAACTTGTTAAAAGCAAAACTGTACTGGTTACTAGAATTAAGTACTATAGTTTTGGTGAAGAAATCATGTAATATGGGGGTGACACGGTAGCATAGTGATTAGCATGGCTTGCCTCACGGCACCAAGGATGCAGGTTCGATCCCAGCCCCGGGTCACTGTCCGTGTGGCGTTTGCACATTCTCTCAGTGTCTGGGTGGGTCTCACTCCCACAACCCAAGGATGTGCAGGGTAGGTGGATTGGCCACGCAAAATTGCTCCATAATTGGAAACGAAGAAATCATGGAAGGTATATTTGACTACTTAGCACAAGAGATTACAATATCAATTCCTTTTATTGCGGCAATACACCATCCCCATCTCGGTGAATGTTATGGAGTGCAATTTAAAAAAATTCACACCTCACATATTCCAACATTGGGCCGAATGGCCTCCTTCTGCACTTCGAGTCTGCACCGACCCACTTAAACACTCCAACAGTGGAACAGTTTGCACTGAAGCTACCAATCCGTAATACAACATCCATAATCAGATTTTGCATGGGTAAATACTAAACCAATGGTTTCACTTTACTGCAAGTTATGCAGCTAAGTAGCCATGACGCACTTCAACATTAGGATCAGTGATTGGATGACAAAAGTTCTTAGTTGCATAAATAAAAGCAGCACTTAATTGCACGTGTTCTGTTCGGTGATCGTGTTTCAGGACCTGGTGTCAAGGTGCATGGGCTACTTGCTCACTGCACAAAAACATCCAGTCATTTTCATACCATCTCAATGTCGTCAGCCACACATTCCTTGCCTCATTAGGTGTAGCAATGAAACCAAATGGAGAAGAACCCAGGACAACTGCTTCAGATTGAATCCCTACAATGCTGAAGTAGTTTTCAATTTCAGGAAGGGGAAAATTCCACACACGACTTCAGCATGAATACACAAGAAAAATAGCACAATTGTCTGACCAGATTCAGTGAGGTAATTGTATTGCACCTTCCCATTGAGGAGCACAAAATCAATCAACTCGGCCCAGACCTGGGAACACTCCAGTGGGCTACGTGGTCTGCATATACCAGTAAACTGAGCACTTTAGTGGCAAAACCAGCAGAATGCTTCCACAAATAAAGGAGCAATCAACTTTTTTCAAAAGTAAAGATGTCCATGGATCTCGAACCATCTCAATAGACAGCATGACTTCAAATTCATGGTTATCAAAACTCTTTTACAAACTTGATATTAGTTAAAGTGATCAACTTCCACAGCTTTGCATTAAAGGTTTAAAAAAAAGAACGCAGTTCCCGGTCCGATCAATTGACAAATACAGAATCGGATAAATGCATTACAGTATCTTTCCCAGTATTTCAGGATTTACAATGCCAAATACAAGGAATCGGTCCAGATGACAGAATTTGACAATACTTTAAACTACAGACCTCACAAGGGAAGCTTTATGTTGTAATTTTTCTTCCCTCTATTAGCGGTGCCATAAAATCCTGGTTTTAATCCTTGACCTGCGCAAGTCTCGTAAAACAATAACACGTATGGATACCTGAAGACAAAAAACGTGATAAGGCACGCCAAATAGTTAATATTGCTGGAAAAGGGGCAAGAATTTTAAGGTTAGGGGGCAAGAACTGGGAGGGGGATACTCCTTCAGAGAATGGAAAGATTTAGAAGGATATGGGCCAAATGCAGGCAAATGGGGTCAGCATAGATCGGCTTTTTGGTAGGTTTGGGCCGAAGGGCCCGTCTACCGTGCTGTACATTAGAACATAGAACAATACAGCGCAGTACAGGCCCTTCGGCCCACGATGTTGCACCGAACAAAAGCCATCTAACCTACACTATGCCATTATCATCCATATGTTTATCCAATAAACTTTTAAATGCCCTCAATGTTGGCGAGTTCACTACTGTAGCAGGTAGGGCATTCCACGGCCTCACTACTCTTTGCGTAAAGAACCTACCTCTGACCTCTGTCCTATATCTATTACCCCTCAGTTTAAAGTTATGTCCCCTCGTGCCAGCCATATCCATCCGCGGGAGAAGGCTCTCACTGTCCACCCTATCCAACCCCCTGATCATTTTGTATGCCTCTATTAAGTCTCCTCTTAACCTTCTTCTCTCCAACGAAAACAACCTCAAGTCCATCAGCCTTTCCTCATAAGATTTTCCCTCCATACCAGGCAACATCCTGGTAAATCTCCTCTGCACCCGCTCCAAAGCCTCCACGTCCTTCCTATAATGCGGTGACCAGAACTGTACGCAATACTCCAAATGCGGCCGTACCAGAGTTCTGTACAGCTGCAACATGACCTCCCGACTCCGGAACTCAATCCCTCTACCAATAAAGGCCAACACTCCATAGGCCTTCATCACAACCCTATCAACCTGGGTGGCAACTTTCAGGGATCTATGTACATGGACACCTAGATCCCTCTGCTCAGCCACACTTTCAAGAACTTTACCATTAGCCAAATATTCCGCATTCCTGTTATTCCTTCCAAAGTGAATCACCCCTCACTTCTCTACATTAAACTCCATTTGCCACCTCTCAGCCCAGCTCTGCAGCTTATCTATATCCCTCTGTAACCTGCTACATCCTTCCACACTATCGACAACACCACCGACTTTAGTATCGTCTGCAAATTTACTCACCCACCCTTCTGCGCCTTCCTCTAGGTCATTGATAAAAATGACAAACAGCAACGGCCCCAGAACAGATCCTTGTGGTACTCCACTGGTGACTGTACTCCATTCTGAACATTTCCCATCAACCACCACCCTCGGTCTTCTTTCAGCTAGCCAATTTCTGATCCACATCTCTAAATCACCCTCAATCCCCAGCCTCCGTATTTTTTGCAATAGCCTACCGTGGGGAACCTTATCAAACACTTTGCTGAAATACATATACACCACATCAACTGCTCTACCCTCATCTACCTGTTCAGTCACCTTCTCAAAGAACTCAATAAGGTTTGTGAGGCATGACCTACCCTTCACAAAGCCATGCTGACTATCCCTGATCATATTATTTCTATCTAGATGATTATAAATCTTGTCTCTTATAATCCCCTCCAAGACTTTACCCACTACAGACGTGAGGCTCACCGGTCTATAGTTGCCGGGGTTGTCTCTGCTCCCCTTTTGGAACAAAGGGACCACATTTGCTGTCCTCCAGCCCTCTGGCACTATTCCTGTAGCCAAATGATGACATAAAAATCATAGCCAAAGGTCCAGCAATCTCTTCCCTGGCCTCCCAGAGAATCCTAGGATAAATCCCATCAGGTCCCGGGGACTTATCTATTTTCAGCCTGTCCAGAATTGCCAACACCTCTTCCCTACGTACCTCAATGCCATCTAATCTATTTACCTGGAGCTCAGCATTCTCCTCCACAACATTGTCTTTTTCCTGAGTGAATACGGACGAAAAATATTCATTTAGTATCTCGCCTATCTCTTCAGACTCCACACAATTTCCCATCCCTGTCCTTGACTGGTCCTACTCTTTCCCTAGTCATTCGCTTATTCCTGACATACCTATAGAAAGCTTTTGGGTTTTCCTTGATCCTTCCTGCCAAATGCTTCTCATGTCCCCTCCTTGCTCGTCTTAGCTCT
The DNA here is from genome assembly GCF_047496885.1 of Scyliorhinus torazame. Lineage (NCBI taxonomy): Eukaryota > Metazoa > Chordata > Chondrichthyes > Carcharhiniformes > Scyliorhinidae > Scyliorhinus > Scyliorhinus torazame. The sequence goes on from NC_092709.1 coordinate 263,772,942, forward strand.
CTCTTTAGATCCTTCCTCGCTACCTTGTAACTATCCATCGCCCCAACTGAAACTTCACACCTCATTTTCACATAGGCCTCCTTCTTCCTCTTAACAAGAGATTACACTTCCTTGGTAAACCACGGTTCCCTCGCTCGACGCCTTCCTCCCTGCCTGACCGGTACATACTTATCAAGAACACGCAGTAGCTGATCCTTGAACAAGCCCACTTATCCAGTGTGCCCAACACTTGCAGCCTACTTCTCCACCTTATCCCCCCCAAGTCACGTCTAATGGCATCATAATTGCCCTTCCCTCAGCTATAACTCTTGCCCTGCAGTGTATACTTCTCCCTTTCCATCATTAACGTAAAAGTCACCGAATTGTGGTCACTGTCCCCAAAGTGCTCTCCTACCTCCAAATCCAACACCTGGCCTGGTTCATTACCCAAAACCAAATCCAACGTGGCCTCGCCTCTTGTTGGCCTGTCAACATATTGTTTCAGGAAACCCTCCTGCACACACTGTACAAAAAACGACCCATCTATTGTACTCGAACTATACCTTCTCCAGTCAATATTTGGAAAGTTAAAGTCTCCCATAATAACTACCCTGTTACTTTCGCTCTTATCCAGAATCATCTTCGCCATCCTTTCCTCTACATCCCGAGAACTATTAGGAGGCCTATAAAAAACTCCCAACAGGGTGACCTCTCCTTTCCTGTTTCTAACTTCAGCCCATACTACCTCGGAAGAAGAGTCCCCATCTAGCATCCTCTCCGCCACCGTAATACTACTCTTGACTAGCAGCGCCACACCTCCCCCTCTTTTGCCTCCTTCTCTGAGCTTACTAAAACACCTAAACCCCGGAACCTGCAACATCCATTCCTGTCCCTGCTCTATCCATGTCTCCGAAATGGCCACAACATCGAAGTCCCAGGTACCAACCCATGCTGCCAGTTCCCCTACCTTGTTTCGTATACTCCTGGCATTGAAGTAGACACACTTCAAACCACCTACCTGAACTCTGGCCCCCTCCTGCGACGTCAAATCTGTGCTCCTGACCTCTATACGCTCATTCTCCCTTACCCTAAAAACTACAATCCAGGTTCCCATGCCCCTGCTGCATTAGTTTAAACCCGCCCCCAAAGAGCACTAACAAATCTCCCCCCCAGGATATTTGTGCCCCTCAGGTTCAGATGTAGACCATCCTGTCTGTAGAGGTCCCACCTTCCCCAGAAAGAGCCCCAGTTATCCAGAAATCTGAATCCCTCCCGCCTGCACCATCCCTGTAGCCACGTGTTTAAATGCTCTCTCTCCCTATTCCTCATCTCACTATCACGTGGCATGGGCAACAACCCAGAGATAACAACTCTGTTTGTTCTAGTTCTGAGCTTCCATCCTAGCTCCCTGAAAGCCTGCCTGACATCCTTGTCCCCTTTCCTACCTATGTCGTTAGTGCCAATGTGGACCACGACTTGGGGCTGCTCCCCCTCCCCCTAAGGACCCGGAAAACACGATCCGAGACATCACGTACCCTTGCACCTGGGAAGCAACATACCAAACGTGAGTCTCTCACGCTCCCACAAAATCTCCTATCTGTGCCCCTGACTATAGAGTCCCCAATTACTAATGCTCTGCTCCTCTCCCCCCTTCCCTTCTGAGCAACAGGGACAGACTCCGTGCCAGAGGCCCGTACCCCATGGCTTACCCCTGGTAAGTCATCCCCCCCACAAGTATCCAAAGCGGTATACTTGTTTCTCAGGGGAACGACCGCAGGGGATCCCTGCACTGACTGCTTTTTCCCAGTCCCTCTTACAGTTACCCACCTATCTCCAATCTTTGGTGTAACTAATTCCCTGAAGCTGCTATCTATGACCCCTTCTGCCTCCCGAATGATCCGAAGTTCTTCCAACTCCAGCTCCAGTTCCCTAACTCGGTCTTGGAGGAGCTGGAGATGGCAGCACTTCCTGCAGGTAAAATCAGCAGGGACACTAACTGCATCCCTCACCTCAAACATCCTGCAGGAGGAACATTGCACTCCCTTCCCTGCCATTCCTCTAACCTTCTACCAAGATCTGGCTAACAACTAAATTAAATTTTTTATAAAATTCTAAGTGGCATAAACCTCATGGGCTGAATGATCTCCTTCAGTACTGTATGGTCCCATAATTAATCTCAGCACCCCTGGATTAGGAGGGGAAACCTCAGACTACCCACTGATCCCTTTTAGAAAGACCATTTATGGGGATCAGGCGAGAACTAGAGTCAATATTAGCAAGAGAGCAATATTGGATAACAACTCTGGGTAACCAATGCCACATGGACTGCAGCCTGTTTTCAAAGTAGTGGCTCATCATCAAATTCTCACGGGTAATGGAGGATGGAGAGTATTCACTTAATGTTGGACTTGACATTTTGAATATCATGGTTTTACAGGTTCAAAAACTGCTTCTTCCCCGCTGTTACCAGACTCCTAAATGACTGTATTGTTCTGTGTACAGTTCAAACAAATCATTCCTTACATGAAAAGAAAATACATAGGACAAACATAAAATACACAACGTAAATACATAGTCACAGGCATCGGGTGAAGTATACGGAGTGCAGCACTAATCAATAGAGAAGATGTGTGGAGAGATCAGTTCAGTTCATAACAGTCATTTAGGAGTCTGGTAACAGCGGGGAAGAAGCGGTTTCTGAACCTGTAAATCCATGATATTCAAAATGTCAAGTCCAACATTAAGTGAAGTAGAATGGTCACCTTTTGGCTTGGTGCCTCCAAATGCTCAACCGGAAACATTTTGGGCTTTTGTAATCCAACAAGCAGCATCCTCAGCAACACAGATTCAACTTGCTGGATTATATCTCAATATTGCATTATGGTAGACCAAGTGGATTGTAAAATTCACCCACTGAGCTACAAACATGTCCTGAACATGACCCTGGTTACATAAAGCAGTTGTGAATTCCTTTTTAAAATGACCCGAGTACCCACCATTATGAATTAGTGGGAATGCCACCCAGCAAGCAGATAAGAAACAAAGGAGAAGGGAAAGAAAAACTTGCAATTATTTTTCACATTAGGTCAACCTCAGCACTTTACAACGAATAGAGTGTCTTTGAAGTATGGTCACCATGACAATGTAGGAAATGCAGCAGCCAGTTTGCAGAGAGCATGATTGTACGAGCAGTAATCAAATGAAGACCAGTAATTTTACTGATGTTGGAGGAGTAATAAATATTGGCCAGAATTCCAAGAAGATTCACCTGCTCCTCTGCAATGTGCCTCATCTGATAGATACACTCCCCTCAGAGTTACAATGACATTTGTTACGGATGCCTGGCTAGCTGTGGTTAAGAGACTGGACTAGATGTTATAATTTTAAGTTTTAATGCAGAGCGGAAAAATCGATTCATTCCAGGAGTGATAATATAAGAAATTGGGATTGATTATTTCAGTCATAGAATCATACAGCACAGAAAAGGCCCTTCGGCCCATCATGTCTGTACCAGCAAAAACCACCACCTAACTATTCTAATCCGATTTTCCAGCACTTAGCCCATAGCCTTGGGATCGCACATGCATATCTAAATACTTCTTCCATGTTAGGAGGGTCTCTGCCTTACCTGCCAGACTCCCACTACCGTCTGTGTGAAAATGTTTTTCCCTCACGTCCCGTCTAAACCTTCTGCCCCTTACCTTAAATTTATGCCCTTTGGTCATTGATCCCTCCACCAAGGGGAAATGTTTATTCCTGTTTACTCTATCTATGCCCATCATAATTTCTAACGTCTCAATCATGTCCCCCCTGATTATAAACAAACTTTATTAAAAGAAAAGAAAACACTATTTAAACTTTTACTTCAGCTCTAACACTACAGATTACATGCAGTTTCTTAACCATAACATTAGTTCCCATTAAACAAAACGTCCAATAAACATACAGCTCTCATTCCACTTAGAGCCAGGTAAAGATAATAATCTTTGTCACAAGTAGGCCAACATCAACACTGCAATGAAGTAACTGCGAAAAGTCTCTAGTCGCCACATTCAGCCAGTTCGGGTACACAGAGGGAGAATTCAGAATGTCCAAATTACCTGACAGCATGTCTCCCTGGACTTATGGGAGGAAACTGGAGCATCCGGAGTAAACCCACGCAGACACAGGGAGAACGTGCAGACTCCACACAGACAGTGACTCAAGCCAGGAGTCGAACCTGGGACCCTGGAGCTGTGAATCATCAGTGCTAACCACGGTGCTACCCTTTCCAAAGCAATTCTCTGCTGCAAGTCAAGTACCTTTAGAACCCTTTTCGAAAGTCAATACCTGGAGCAGCTTCCTTCATGACCTCTCTGGGTGACCTCCACAGCCTGCTGCTGGTCACTATTCCAAAATAAAGCATCTCTCCAAGCTCAACCCACCCCACAAACACAGGCTCTTTCCCAAGTGGCCAGACTGGAATCCTTTATCGTGATCTTGGCCGATTGCCCATTCCACTCTATACAAAATAATAGAGCTGTGCCATTCATATGCAACTAACCTTCCCTTGATGGACAAATAGGTCATCAGACTCTGGTGGGACGATAGCTGGTCAAATAAGGTTGTCCCGAATCACAATGGATCTTGAGTGGATCATCCTGACTGAACTGGGGCATACTGTGTGTTCCCACTAACGAGGTTAAATCTGAATGGGACAAGGTAACGCAGGCTGTGGAGGTATCCCTCGGACTCTGCTGCTAGCAGTCTTCTTAACCCTAAATTGCCTACACCTTGGATCCCATTTCTGGACCCAAGTTTCTAATATCTCCCTATAATGACAAGTATGTCTAAATGGCGTGTTCAAATCTCTGCAGTGGAACTGAAATCAACAACCTTCTGACTCAGGAGCGCCAACCACAAAATAAGTTTGACATTAAAGCTCCAGGTCCGTGCTTAATACAGTCCCAGTCAAAAGAGTTACAGAAACCTAGCTTGGATTATTACACTTGGAGAAAGAGCGTATTAAAAACATGCTCAGTTGTTATGAACTTTCATATTCGGTACATAGTTGGAAATCCGCTGATAAGCTGCACAATTCCAAATAATAACAAATTGTCTGAATTATCAAAGAGCAATGCGTCAGTTGGAAAGCAGAATAAAACGTGATCAGATAAGGACATGATTGGACTTTGCTGTGGGGCCCTCTAGTTGAATACACAGCCCACATTTAAAGGGAGACTACTTAAGTGAGGTATTGGGTCGCTTATGCTATCCTTAGGACCTATACTCTCCCAAGAGATTGCACTTGGGAGGAATATGGATAGGTGTCTATGACCACTGAAGAGTTGAGATTTTTCTGGGTCAGTTTATACACAATGCAGATTAGGTGGGTGCACACACATCAAATTAACACGCCGACTAGAGTTAAATAACCTATTCTCAAATAGGCTCATTGGTATACCTGCCCAAGGAGGGCACACCAGTATACCTATCAGTGCATGTTGATGAAAAATTAAGCTGAAGTAGGGCAATAAACAATTAAAAGAATTGCTAGATTTGGACTTCCGGTGGCAGTTATGAGGTGAACAGTCGCACACGTGGTGGCTCCCGCCTGGCAATTTGGTTTTTGCGCTCTTTCTGCCCGATTAACGGGTGATTTGTGGGAAGAAATTGGTGCAATACAAGTCCCCTTTTTTGAGTGATGTCTGGAGGGTACAACACAAGGCAAGGATCCTCATCGGATTCTGACAGTCCTCGAGCCACTGAAAAGGATAAATGGCGGTTGAGGTAGAAGCCCAGATCAGGGGGGCCACCACGGGCGATTATTGTCAGATTCCATGCATTAACTCACATTTATCCAAATTAAATTCCATCTGCCATTCATTGGCCCACTGGTCCAATTGATCAAGATTCTGTTGCAAACCTAGATAACCTTCTTCACTGTCCACTATGCCACCAATCTTGGTGTCATCTGGAAATTGACATTGGATTAGGCTTTTTAAATCGGCCCCACCACTGCGAGTGTCCATACTAATGCCCTGAGCTCAGGCTGCTTTAAACTGTTCAGGGCTACAAGGCAGGGTGCCCATTATCTCTTTTATAGTTTGCCTTAGCGATTAAGCAGCTAACGATTACGTTGAGGCAGTGTACCGGTTGGAGGGGGTTAGAGCATGGCATGGAGGAGGGAGTGGGGAGAAAGAGAGATCTTGGAGGTGCTTAGGAGTTTGGCTCTTTTTAAGGTACAGGTTAAACCTGGGCAAGAGTGAAGTTTTTCCAGTGAACCTCCTGGGGAGGGGAGCGAATCTGGGGAGGCTACTGTTTCGTTCCACCAGGACTAGTTTCTGGTATCGGGGAATTCGGGTGGCCCATGATTGGGCCTTGCTCCATAACCTGAATTTGGTAAGTCTGGTGGATGGGGTGAAAACGGATTAGAAGAAGTGGGATGCCCTTTGTCATCTGGGCAAGAAGAGTACAGACAGTGAAGATGAATATCCTCCCTATGTTTCTGTTTCAGTGTCTCCCAGTATTTATTTACAAGGCTTTTTTTGGTAGGGACAACAAATTAATATCTACTTGTGTGCGGGTGGGTGGGGTGGGGGAAATGACATCACTTAATCTGCTGTGTTATTACTGGGCGGCAAACATCAAAGAGGTGGTGGGGGCGCGGTTTAAGGACTCAAATTCTATGGAGGAGGCTTTGTGCATAGGAACGAGTCTGAGGTCCCTTGTTACTGCTCCACTTCAGTTCTCTCCAGTAGTCAAATTCAGTTGTAATAGCCTCTGAGGATTTGGAAATCAATTTAGGCAGTACTTTAGATTAAGCCGTTATAGTTGGCGCCGAATTGTAGAAATCATAAGTTTGTGCCATCTGAGTGAGGCTCACTGTTGAGGGCATGGAGGGGGGAGGGGTTGGAGAGGTTTCGGGATTTGTTTCTGGAGGGCAGGTTTGCTGGCCTAGATGATATTGTGGAGAGGTTCCAGCTCCTGAGAGGGAATGCATTCAGATATGCAATTTTGTGCGCAAGGAGCTTCCGTACGTTTCCCCTAGTGCCAGCCCCCTCGCTTTTGAATAAGGTTGTGTCCTTGGATGAGCTACGGGAGGGAAGGATCTTTTGGATTCATCGGTACTGCAGACAGGGACAAAGGCAGATAGATGTCATGCTAATAGCCCAGAGGCGGAACCTGCTTGGATGGAGGTCTCTGGTGCCGCCTAAGGCTTCAGCCTGGTAAGGGGACCATGATGGAATCCCTGTACCTGAAGATCAAGTATGTAATGAGAGGCTCGGGTTTTACGCAAGAGGTCAGCCATTAATTGCATTTTTAGGGAGCTGGTAACAATCAGCTGGGGGATGGGGTGGGGAAGAGGAGAAAAGAGTTTTGGTATTATATTTGGATGGGTGGTGGCAGGGTTATTTGTGTACAATTTTTAACAAAGTAACATTTTACAGGCAGCCAGGTGGCGCAGTGGTTAGCACTACTTCCTCACGGCACCAGGTCCCAGGTTCGATCCCGGCCATGGGTCACTGTCTCTGTGGAGTTTGCACATTCTCCCAGTGTCTGCGTGGGTTTCGCCCCCACAACCCAAAGGTGTGCAGGGTAGCTGGATTGGCCACACTAAATTGTCCCGTAATAGGAAAAAATTAACTGGGCATTGTAAATAGATTTTAAAAATATAATATAAAAAATAAAATTTTACAACAGGCAAGCATAATAATAATCTTTGTCACAATTAGGCTTACATTACAATGAAGTTACTGTGAAAAGCCCTTAGTGGGAACACAGAGGGAGAATTCAGAATGTCCAAATTACCCGAGGAAGGAGCAGTGCTCCGAAAGCTAGTGATTTGAAACAAACCTGTTGAACTTTAACATGGTGTTGTAAGACTTCTTTCTGTGCTCAGCCCAGTCCAACACCGGCATCTCCACATCAAATTACCTAACAGCATGTCTTTCGGAACTAGTGGGAGGAAACCGGGGCACCTAGAGGAAACCCACGCAGACACAGGGAGAACGTGCAGACTCCACACAGACAGTGACCCAGCCGGGAATTGAACCTGGGACACTGGTGCTGTGAAGCCACAGTGCTAACCACTGTGCTACCATGCTGCCCTATTGCAAACATTCAAAAGAGAACATGACATTTAGAATATGGCCAGCTGTCAGATAAGTATTTTGATAATGTTAACAAAATCCTTATGAAATACCCATTAAGAGCATTTTTTTCCCCCAAATTAAAGGGCAATTTAGCATGCCCCTTGTGAGAAGGTGAACAGCTGCTTCATATTTACCTTGTCCAAGACCCTCAATCACTTACCTCAGTCTTCTCGGCTCTAAAGAAAACAATCCAAGCCTATCCAGTCTCCCCTTTTGTTCAAATGCTCCATCCCAGGCAACATACTGGTGATCTCTTCTGTACCCCCTCCACAGTGCAATCACCTCCATCTATGGTTAGGTGACCAGAACTGCACACAGTACTCCATCTTTGGCCTAACCAATGTTCTGTACAGCTCCAACATAACCTCAAAGATAAATGAAAATTACTGTGGATGCTGGAAAAACAAAACAAAAAATACTGGACAATCTCAGCAGGTTGGACATCATCTGTGGAGAGAGAAGGGGGCTAACTAACTCTTCAAAGTCATCCAGACTCAGAACATTAGCTCCCTTCTCTCTCCACAAATGTCATCAGACCTGCTGAGAACACGCACGAACAGACTCAAAAACAGCTTCTTCCCCGCTGTTACCAGACTCCTAAACGACCCTCTTATAGACTGACCTCATTAACACTACACCCTGTATGCTTCATCCGATGTCGGTGCTTATTTAGTTACATTGTACACCTTGTGTTGCCCTATTATGTATTTTCTTTTATTCCCTTTTCTTCCCATGTATTTAATGATCTGTTGAGCTGCTTGCAGAAAAATACTTTTCACTGTGACAATAAACAAATCCAATCCAATCCAGATTGTCTCGTATCTTCCATTTTTGGTCCAACATAGGGGTGGCATGTGGCGCAGTGGTTAGCACTGGGACTGCGGCAGTGAGGACCCGGGTTCGAATCCCGGCCCTGGGTCACTGTCCGTGTGGAGTTTGCATATTCTCCCCGTCTGCGTGGGTTTCACCCCCACAACCCAAAGATGTGCAGGTTAGGTGGATTGGCCACACTAAATTGCCCCTTAATTGGAGAAAAAAAATAATTCGGTACTCAATTTATTTTTACAAAATTTTTTTTTTGCTAAAATCAATATAAACTACATTAACTGCACTTCCTTCATACACACAACTCAGTCAGTTTATCACAAAAATTCTATTAAATTTGTTAGGGGTGACCTCCCTCAGACAAAGCCATGCTGACTATTCCTAATCAACCCACACCTTTCCAAGTGGAAATTAATTCTCTCCTTCAGAATTTTCTCCAATAGTTTCCCCACCACTGACGTGAGACTCATCATTCTGTAATTCCCTGGTTCATCTCTACCACCCTTCTTGAAAACCACATCCAGAAGAAAACACATGCACACCTGTCCCACGCCTTAATTTGATTACAAAAAAATGTTTTATCTACCCATGTGTACACATGAAACAGGTGGGCCACAACGCCACTGCAAGAACCAGAAGGGGAAGAAAATAGCAAAGAAACCGTACAACCAAGGACACATGGAACTTAACTATCCCAGTGCCCAGCTAAAATATTGAATGGCACAAAGGATTAAAATAGGATAAAGATCAGTGCATACATTAGCTCAATGTATCAGGAATTGTATCTCATTCGCAAAGAGTGGTCCACCCATTGTCCACTGATCATAATAATGCAAGTAACCAACAGACAGGATGATGCTTTAACAAGGGTAATAGATACTTCACCAGAGTCTAGTAATCCAGGGCTTCAAAATGCCACAAATAGCCTATCGTTTCTCCTCTATGGCTGTGTAGAGCAGATGCATCCAACATTCACCCAATTGCTGTGAATTTTCCCTATGAAGCCACAGAATGCCAAATATGGCAGGCAAATTAGACCTTGACAACTCCTCATTTTAAAACTTTTTCTCCAATATGGGATTAGTATGAACTGATGAATTTGTCACTCATTGATGCATTTCAGCTCAATAATTTATTTATCAACGCAGTTGAGGAAAGCTCAAGCCATCTTCAGTGATCCCTCTCACTCTTTACATCAATTTGAAGGCTCCTGGAGGGCCAGTGCTTTAGAACACCTGTTGGTAGGAAAATCTGTCCAAGAGGACATTTGTTCCTAGTGCCATAAGCTTACTGAATAACAATGTAAATTTAACTGTTTTATTGTAGTAAGTGCTTTAATGGCAGAATGCAATGCGTCAACCTATGAATGTAGGCATACGTGAAACAGTTACTGTTTTTAACTAATGACTCTATGATTATATGTTACATTGGAAGTGAAGCCAAAGACAAATTTTCACTTTTATATGGACAGCACAATTCTATTCTATTAATTAGGAGAAAGAGACCAACAGGAACACCCCCCCCCCCCCCCCCCCCAGTCCAAAGATACGCAGGTTAGGTGGGGTTACGGGGATCGGGCAGGGAATGGTCCCAGGTAGACTGTTCTTTTGGAGGGTTTGTGCAGACTCAAATGGCCCCTTACTGCACTGTAAGGATTCTACATGACATGATCACCAAGTTTAGAGAATAAAACACATCAATTTGCTCCAGAAAACAACGTACACTGGATTAATTACACAGCACTTCTAAATGAATGCCAGATGTCCCAAAGTGCCTTTACAGCCAATAGTGTAATCACTGTTGCACCCAGCAAACACACAAAATAACAGATAAGAGTCATCCTTAAAACAGCACCTCCCTCAATACTGCACCAAAGCCTCAGCCTGGGTTGTGTGTTCAAGACTCCAAAGTTGAACTCGAAGCCACAGAGGTTACTACTTAGCCAGGTCCATCAGAGGTTTCTGAGTAATTGTATTTCCATCTTGCTGAAAGGCTAGCTTTACCAGTCATACAAAACACAAGTCCCGAGTTCAATTCCTAGTCTGCTCATAGATCTTGACAAAAGCAGCTACTACAACTTGTTGGGAGTCCCTGGGAGGGTAAAAGGAGAGGGAAATCAATAATGGTTCCTCCTTCTGGTCAAAATCCAGTAACCCTTCCTGGGCGAGCATATTAAGCAGGCTCAGCTGTGATGGTCGCTCCAGTTAAATAGCCCAAGATTTCAGGATCTGAGCTCATATATAAAGAACAGCTAAGTCAGCAAGTTACTACAAGGCAGGTAATGCATTCAATCTTCATTGACCATCAGTGGTTTCACAAGGTTTTTTTTCCGGAGGGAGGGAGGGGGGGGGGGGGGAAAAGAGAACAGGGCTAGCATTATAACACAGGGAAATACCTAAAACAAAACAAAAAAAATCACTCTTCAGAGCAGGTTTCAATCACTATTCTCAAAATAATTTGCATTTTTTCTCCACTGCCTGAAAAATATCAACCAATTCCAGTAGGCCAACTGACTGTAAATTGATGATGCTAAATTACTGCACAAAAAAACCTAATGCAAACAGAACTCAAAAGGACTTCTGGAATTTAGGTTGACAAAGCAAGGCAGTGAGAAAAATCTCTTGCGATGAGGTAGGCAACCTCAGGGAAAAGCTGCAATATAAACAACCCAAAGTCCAACATTTCATGATTTTGTGCGTGTAATTTAACCAATTCCATGAACAGCCTGTCCCAGAATTCCAGTCAATTGACTGAGGAAATCCAAGTCCATGCCTCACTGCTTCGAGAAAATAGCTAACTCCTTGCAACATAATAGCGAGGGAATCAAACCACACACCCACATTCTCAAAACTGGGCACAAAGCCTTGCAGGAATTCCCTCCCAGGCAACATAACTCTTGCCTTTCAAATGAGTCCATTTCTGTAAGAATGTGTGCCTGTGGGGGGTGGGGGCAGCAAATAAAATTTCTGCAAAACAAGTTCTTCACGAAGATACCGGAATACCATCAGCTACTTTATAAGATGCAAGAGGTTGTCGGCATACTGGCGTAGCCAAAGTTATGAGCAAATTCTAGGTAAGCTACGTTTACACTACGCAGACTCAAAAAAAACACATCATAATCCTGTGCATTTCCCCACATCGCAAAGCAAGAAATGAAGTTACACACCAAGCATACGCCCTTATCTGATGTTGTCACAACCCTCTCTGGGAGGATAAGCAGGAATGCCACTGCAGTAAACAGTTTATCATAATCAGCATACCATTTTAATTAGGAAGGTCTAATGAACAGTTTAATTATACAAATGGCTAGAGCATTCCTCACTAGATGGCAACTCATTAACCATTTCAATGATGTTGAAAATTACAGTTTCCATGCACACAAATAGATTCATTTGTACCAAATGGTTAACATTTTTTGAGGAAGCCATTTTACTTTGTAGGGGATGGGGAAAATGACATAAAAAAGGAGCAGTTACCATCAAAGTTCTAAACACAATTTATAACCACTTATTGCCTGCCTGATTCATTCGATAAGGGGATGAGATTATTAGCTTTGTGTATCTTCAGAACTCAGGAATGATCCTGTTGGTAAACTGCAGTTCAGCTTAAATGAAATCAAGTTAGCAACCACACAAATGTGCTTTAAATCAGGGGGGGGGGGGGGAAAGAGAGAGAGAGAGAGAGACGTGAAATCAGGCACCAGTAGGGTGCTCTTTCGGAGGGCCAGTGCAAACTGGATGGGCTGAATGATTTCCTTTTGCACTGTATAGATTCTATTATAGTGAATGCACCGATTTTACCAACAGGAGACATGTTGATTGGGAACTCTAGACAAAGGAATTTTTAAAAATATATTATCTGTTCAGTGAGTGTAGGCGTCACTGGCTGGGCCAGAATTTACTCCCATCCCTAAATGCCCTTGAACTGATTTATTAAACCATTTCAGAGGGCATTTAAGTGTTAACCACAGAGCTGTAGGTCTGGAGTCACATGTAGGCCAGACCGGGCAAGGGTTTTTTCTTTCTTTTAATAAATTTTGAGTACCAATTATTTTTTTGCAATTGAAAGGACAATTTAGTGTGGCCAATTCACCTACCCTGCACATCTTTGGGTTGTGGGGGTGAGACCCACGCAGCACAGGGAGAATGCCCACACGGAAGTGACCCGGAGCCAGGATCGAACCCGGGTCCTCGGCAGCGCGAGGCAGCTGTGATATCCACTGTGCCGCCTCCAGACCGGGCAAGGATGACAGATTTCCTTCCCTAAAGGACATAGCTACTGCGAAATAATATCAACATTAGAGATGTGTGGGTATAACAGTTTCAGGTCACTTGATCCGGTTAAAAAACTTAAAAACAATTTAAACCCAAGCTAACCTGTGACACTCCTGGCTAGAATTAAGTGCAATAAAATGAAATGCAAAAAAAAAAAAATCACAAACCCATGTAAAATGTGTTACAGCAGCTTCTTTAGAAGCACAAATCACAAAGAATCCTGAAAAAGGACAACCAGGAATACAACTGGCAAAAGTATGACTAGTGACAGCCAACTAATGAAGCAGGAAACCCACAACCACACCCTGCCACAGGAGCGAAAAAACAACCAAACATTATCAATCACAGCCAAGCATTGTACACTTGCTTCCTGCCTTCAAGTGCGGAAGACCAACTGTACTTCAAATTAAAGAAAGGGGGGATTGGACTAACTTCAGTTCCTGCATCCTGCTGCACAATGAGTTGAAGGGGCAGAGAAGAAAAAGATCCGACTGCATTAAGACGTTGAAAATAACTAAAATTGGTAGCAAGACCATCTCCATTTGCATTCTATGTAATAGTAGGTTCTTGGGTATCAAAATGTACAGCAGCAGATTGAAATCTTGACAAACATCACAAATGAAACAAACAGCTCCACCGTTCAAAAGCCATCATGCTCTTCTACTATCCAAAACCTGAAATTAGTTAAATCATAAGAAAAGGAAATACATGCATTGATGCAGTGCCTTTGTGACCACAGGACATCCCAAAGCACTTTCCAGACATTGGGAATACTTTTTGAAGTGTGGTCACCACTGTTTGCGACTGTCAATTTGCACACAGCAAACTCCCACAAGCAGCACCCTGATCGCAACCAGATAATCTATTCTTGTGATGCTGATTGAGGGATAAATATTGGCATGTGCACTGGGGATACCTCCCCTTGCTCAAAATAGTGCCATGGGATCGAACGCCCACTGAGGTCTTTTCTGAAAGACAGCACCCTCTCACATTGAAACAGTCCCCCAGTATTAACTGGAGTGTCAGTCTCAATTGTGTGTTGAGCTCTTCAAAGTGGAAATTAAACCCACAACCTTGTGACTTAAGCGATGAGAGTGGTACCAACAGAACCACAGACAGATAAAATTGTTGGGAAAAAAAAACAGCGTTTCCACTACCAATAACAATCCCTACCATTTATACCATTTGGGCAGCACGGTAGCATAGCAGTTAGCACAGTTGCTTCACAACTCTACGGTCCACGGTTCTATTCATGGCTTGGGTCACTGTCTGTGTGGAGTCTGCACGTTCTCCCAGTGTCTGTGTGGGTTTGCTCTGGGTGTTCCAGTTTCCTCCCACAGTCCAAAGATGTGCAGGTTAGGTGGGTTATGCTAAATTGCTCTTGTTCAAAAAGGTTGGTGGGGTTACTGGCAATGGGGATAGGTTCGAAGTGTGGGCTTAAGTGGGGTGTTCTTGCCAAAGGCCGGTGCAGACTCCTTCTGCACTGTAAATTCTATGATTCATAACGAGCATGTGGAGCTAATGTGCTGTACTATTTCAAAGAGTAGAGTGGTTACTTTTGAACAAGGCGGAAGCAAAACACTTCGGAATAAACATTTTTTAAAATAAATTTAAACATGCCCAATTCCCCCCCCCCCCCCCCCCCCCCCCCCCCAATTAAGGGGCAATTTAGCATGGCCAATCCACCTACCCTGCACACCTTTGGGTTGTGGAGATGAGACCCATGCAGACACTGGGGAGAATGTGCAAACGCCACAGACAGTAACCCGGGCCAGGATCAAACACAGGTCCTTGGCGCCATGAGGCAGCAGTGCTAACCACTGCACCAATGTCGCCCTTCTTCTGAATAAACATGATTGTATGTGCAATGGTTCTAAATTTATTGGACCATAATTATTTTAAAAAGTCAAATACATTAAGTGTTTTGTTTTTTTTAAAGTGTCAAAGCTCTACATGAGAAATGCATACTACAGCAGTCCTACTGGTCCTCAAAAAAAAATTCAGATTGAACGGTCTTTCCTTTGGCAGACTGGAGACTGGTTACCAAACTATGAACATCTATATGAAGGCCACCCAATCGAACAAAAAAACACTGAACGCTGCTCCCTACCACACAATGCGGGAACCGCAGGTGTTGCCATAATCTTTTTAAAATTCTTTCACAGGGCGTGGGTGTCACTGGCTAGGCCAGCATTTATTGCCCATCCCGGATTATAAACAACCTGGAAACGGAATACCCAGAGGCTTGTTAATCTAAACCGGGGACTTCAGCCAGGCCAACCTCAAGAGAGTGTACTGCCAAAATTCAACCAATGCATTCTTGTCCCAGCAGGGGCCCCAACATCCTTGACCACTGCTACACAACTATTAAGGGCGCCTACCACTCCATCCCCCAACCGCACTTCGGAAAATCAGACCACGAGACTGCATACAAGCAGAAAGCTAAGTGGGAGGATCCAGTTAAGGTTGTGCTAAGGCAATGGAAAAGCTCCTACACGACTGCTTGGAGTCAGTGGACTGGTCCATATTCAAGAACTCTGTGGCCAACCTCGACGTGTATGCCACTACCATCACAGACTTCATAAGTGTATAGAGGACTGTGTGCCAAAGAAGATAGCACATACGTTCCCTAACTGGAAATCATGGTTTAACCGGGAGATCCACGCCCTACTGAAGTCCAGGTCGGAGGCGTTCAAAGACAGGCGACCCCAACCTATACAAGAAATCTAGGTACGACTTCCGTAAAGCCATCAGGGAAGCCAAGAGAAAATACCAGATGAAGCTAGAGTCCCAGACTAACGACAAACTCTCAGTTGCGGCAAGGCTTAAACAATATAATGGACTACAAAGCATCCCTCCCTGTTGAGTTCAATGCATTCTGTGCTCGTTTTGAGCAGGAAGCCAACAAACCATTGTCAACTGCCCGAGCAGCCTCAGACACACCCATTCCTACCGTCAGTCTCAGAAGTCAGATCGGCCTTTTGAAAGTGAGCCCACGGAAAGCAACGGGTCCTGTTGGAGTCCCTGGGCGTACAATCATATTGTGTGTGGACTAACAGAGTGTTCTCACAGATCTTTAACCTCTCCCTACTCCGTTCCAAGGTTCCCACCTGCTTCAAGAACATCAGCATACCGTTGCCAAAGAAGGACCAGGCAACGTGCCTCAACGACTACCGACCGGTGGCCCTGGCATCGATCATAATGAAGTGCTTTGAGATGTTAGCCATGAGACACATCAACTCCATACTTCCAGATTGCCTTGATCCACTACAATTCACTTACCACCACAACCATAGCAGACGCCATCTCCCTGGCCCTACGCTCATCCCTGGAGTCTCCAAACAACAAGGACACCTGTGTCAGACTCCTATTCATGGACTACAGCTCTGCCTTCAACACCATATTCCCAGCCAAACTCATAATCAAACTCCAAAACCTAGGACTTGGCTCCTCCTTCTGCAACTGGATCCTCGACTTCCCGACCCATAGACCACAATCAGTAAGGATAAACAACGACACCTCCTCCACGATAGTCCCCAATACCAGAGCCCCGCAAGGCTGTGTACTTAGCCCCCTACTATACTTCCTCTACACACATGACTGAGACACAAAAATTGGCTCCAACTCCATCTACAACATACATACAGTGCAGAAGGAGGCCATTCGGACCATCGAGTCTGCACCAACCCACTTAAGCCCTCATTTCCACCCTATCCCCGTAACCCAATAACCCCATCTAACCTTTTTGGTCACTAAGAGCAATTTATCATGGCCAATCCACCTAACCTGCACGTCTTATTGGGGGAGGAAACCGGAGCACCCGGAGTGACCCAGCAGGGAATTGAACCTGGGACCCTGGCGCTGTGAAGCCACAGTGCTATCCACCGTGCTGCCCAGTTTGCTGATGATACGGCCGCAGTGGTTTGGATCTCAAACATTGACGATTCAGAGTACAAGAGGGAGATAGAGAACTAAGTGGATGGTGCGATGACAAATCTCTCCCTCAAGGTCAACAAAACAAAGGAGCAGGAAGTGAAGTGCCATCTACACCCATGTCTGTATCAATGGTGCTGAGGTGGAGATGATTGACAGCTTCAAATTCCTAGGTATAAACATCACCAACAATCTGTCCTAGTCCACTATGACCAAGAATACACAACAGCACCAATACTTCCTCAGGAAACTAAGGAAATTCGGTATGTCCACAAAGGCTCTTACCAATTTCTATAGATTTACCACAGAAAGCATCCTATCTGACTGCCTCACAGCCTGGTATGGCAACTGTTCAGCCCAAGACTGTAAGAAACTACAGAGAGTCGTGAACATAGCCCAGTCCATCACACGAGCCTGACTCCATCTATACCTACCATTGCCTTGGGAAAGCGGGCAGCATAATCAAAGACCCCTCCCACCTGAGTTTTCTCTCGCATCGGGCAGAAGATGCAAATGTTTGAGAACATACACCAATAGATTTAAAAAAGTTTCTTCACCACTGCTACCAGACTCCTCAATGACCCTCAGTCTGAACTGATATTTCTACGCAGCTTCTCCACAGTTGCAGCATTATATACCATATGCTACACCCCATGTCTACATTTATGTATTTTATGTATCATGTTCCATGTTATGTATGTAACGATCTGCCTGGACTGTACGCGGAACAATACTTTTCACTGTACCTTGGTACACTTGATGAATCTAAATCTAACTATCCTCGAGAAGGTGACAATGAGCAGTTATTTTGAACTGCTGCAGTTAATCTGGTGTGGGTATTCCAGTGCTGTTAGGGGAGACATTCCAAATTTTGACACAGTGGTGACAGCGAGGGAATGGCGATATAGTTCAGGTCAGAATGGTGTGTGGCTGGGAGGGGAACTTGCAGGTGGTGGTGCTCCCATGCATCTGCGTCCTTTGGAGGTGGTAGAGATTGTGGTTTGGAAGGCGCCATCGAAGAGAATTGATGAATTGCTGCAGCGCATCTTGTAGATGGTACAGACTGCTGACACTCTGCATCGATGGTGGGGAGTGAATGTTGAAGGTGGTGGATGGGGTGCCAATCAAGCAGCTAGCTTTGTCCCAGATGGTGTCAAGATTGAGTGTTTCTTTTTATTGTCTGCATGCAGTTCTCTCATTCATTTGGGGCTCATGTTGCACTCACCTATGTACATCATCAGTGCAAGTGGCAAATGGAGTATCACAATAACCAAGGTGGTGCAACAGTGAGGATTATTCTCTTGACATCTCTTCAAAGTCTTCCTCTCATTGCCTTAATGTTTTTCAGTTTTAGTGCAATAGATGGTGAATGCACTGTTTTTATTGCAGTTTTTTTCCTCTATCCCTTTCACAGTAAACAGAATGATTAGTCCAATACTCTTATTTGAAGAAGAGACAGGAAGCTGTGTAATCCTGGGCTGCAATTGACAATACTGGTTTGGTATTAATTTCCTTTTACAGGGGATGGTAAATTATTCCCAATCCAACGGCTGGATCAAACAGGTTATGTTGGCTGGGAGGAATCCTAATATATTATTGTATTCGGACGTCTGAAGAGTGATCAAGTTGGGTAGGATTATATTGCTGGAGTTAAGAATGAGGGGGCAACTCAGAAACCTATAAAATTCAAACAGGATAGATGGAGGAAGGATCTTCCCGATGGCGGGGAGTCCAGAACCAGAGGTCACAGCGCTAACCATTTAGGACTGAAGATGACGCGATATCGCTTCACCAATGGTGGTGAACCTGTGGCATTCTCTACCGCAGAAAGCAATTGAGGCCAAAACATTACATGTTTTCAAGGAGGAATTAGATCTAGCTCTGGGGCTAAAGGGATCAAGGGATATGGAGGGAAAGCGGGAACAGTTAACAGAGTTGGATGATCCGCCATGATCATAATGAATGGTGGAACAGGTTTAAAGGGTCATATGGCCTACTCTTATTGCTCCCATTTACTAAGTTTCTACATCTCAAGTGACGGAGACTGTACTATCCAATAACCACTGTTGGACAACTCAGACGCCATGTTTAGTCAAACATTCTGCAGGACAAATCACTCTCGTTAGGCTCAAAGAAAGATGGGATACCTGGGCAAAGTAATAGAGGGCTGCTAGCATCCATGGAACTAACTCAGGCAGGGGAGAAACATTTAAAAACTCGCTCAGTAATGCTTTACTAAAAATACAAAGCAAGTTTGATATGTCATGGTGGTTCAAGTATCACGCACTATGTTATAGCCTGTATATCACACACAAACATGCAGCAGGCAGGCCAAATCCTTGTCTTTTGTTGGTCCTTATTTTACTGCACTGAGAGAGAGATTGGGTACACAACTGATTCAGTAACACAGTGAAAGAGATCAAAAATAAAAATTTTCAACATTCATAGGCAGCTCTCTGCAGTCATAATTAGTGCGAACAAAGAAATGCCTCCATTCCAGAAGCTGCAACAGGGCATTAAGCCCCCACCAGTAGAGTGTGGTTATTATTTGGAAGTAAAATCTGTTAGCACAAATTTGAGATTACTATAATTTTCAAATAAATTATACAATCTTGATTGTGGTGTGTGTTTGTGCATATAGTAAAATCATCATTACAAACTGCCAACTTGTACATTCAAGGCACAACATAAAACGGAGGAACAGAAGTAGGCCATTTGGCCCATCTAGTCTGCTCTGCCATTCAATTGAGATCATGGCTGATCTGAATAATCAACCCATCTATTGTGCTATATTCTGTCACAGAGGCAGACCAAGCCAAGCAAGCAGTTTTGTCCTACATGTTTCAGTTAAGTGATTGTGAAAACCTGAACCCAAGTATGAAGAAACAATTTTGCTGATGACTTGCCCTTTTACGATAAAACTGAACAGACTTTAATACAACAACTGGCTCAAGAACTTATTCACATATATCTCCCCCCCCCCCCCCCCCCCCCCCCCCCCCCCACCTCCCACCAGTCAAGCTTCAAATAATTTCCTGGAGGTGCAGAATGAGAAGGCACTGGAATGTTCCTGAAAAACCAGTTCATACAGGTTTTGGTTTTCCAATTCAACAATTTTGCACATGCTCTTTTGATGAAAAGGTTCCAGCAAGTAATTTTTGTGCTCTTATTCCACTAATCATGGTGGACAATTATAAACATCTCATCACTGCACAGGTCTTCACCCCTGACCTCTGAAGTTCAGTACATCCAGGGTCCTTATTACTTTCCATCTGGATGGCATGACAAACAAGAGTGCTCCGGCAGTCAAGTGGCTCAAAGCTACAAAATAGATTTCAAATGGACCTTGAAATGTCAACAATTCAATGTAATTCAAGACCTTGAAAACACTTTTGCAGCTGCCAAAAAACAAACTGCCCCACCCCATTTCACAGCACTGGAAAAGGAGTTCCTTTCTGCACTGTAAATTCCTGCTGCACATTGAAGAGGTGACTGTCGCTTCACATATTCGGACCTTGTTCAAAGCTCCGAACTTCAATTACAAGAAAATACTGCATTATGTTGACAAAAATGTTGCCAGGGCTTGAAAACGGCAACTAGGAGGAGTGATTGGATAGGTTTTCCTTAGAACAGAGGGGGCGAAGGTGTAATATAATTGGAGGTATACAAAATTGAGGAACCTAGACATGGCAAGACTTGCTTCGGGGGAGGAGGGTATAAGCCTTATCAGGGGCATAAAATTAAGGTGATTGGTAGAATGTTTAGCGGGTACATGAGGAAAGATCCTTTTTACCCAATGGGTATTGGGCGGCTGGAATTAACTGCCTATGTTGGTGGTCGAAGCTGAAGGGCTCAACTCATTTAAAAAAAGGTACCTGGATCTGCAAGAAGTCCTGTAACCTGCAAGACTACAGACCGGATGTATGAAAAATGAACGGCTAGTTTCGTTTCTCTTAGCACAGTGGTTAGCACTGCTGCCTCACGCCGCTGAGGTCCCGGGTTCAATCCCTGCTCACTGTCAGTGTGGAGTTTACACATTCTCCCCATGTCTGCATGGGTGTCACCCGCACAACACTAAAAGATGTGCAGGGCAGGTGGTCTGGCCACGCTGAATTGCCCCTTAATTGGAGAAAATGAGAATTGGCGACTCGAAAAAAAAAAATTCTCGTTGTGGCCGGCGCAGACACAATGGGCTGAATGGTCTTTTCCTGCACTGTAATTTTTCTATTGGTCTATGTTCCAGTATTCATCTAATTTGTTTTGCAGGAGGCCGCTTACTAAACGTGCAACTACTGAATACAAAAAAATCTGGAAATTCTCAGCTGGTCTGGCAACATTTTTTTTTTTTTTTTAAAAAGAAAAAAGAAGGTTGTTTCATCAGAACTGGGAAAAGTTAGAAACGCTTTTTAGGAAGACAAAATGGGAGCGGCGCAGTGGTTAGCACTGCTGCCTCATGGCCCCGAGAACCCGGCTTCGATCCCAGGGTAACTGCCATGTGGAGTTTGCACATTGTTCCCCTGTCTGCGTGGGTCTCACCCCCACAACCCAAAAGATGTGCAGTTTAGGTGAATTGGCCACACTAAATTGCCCCTCAATTGGAATTTTCTTTTTTTTAAAAAGGCAAAATGGGAGGGAAGGGAATGTGATGTTGGGAGGAGTGGACGGGAGTGTTGCTATCACATTTCTAACCTCCCGGTTCTCATCAAAGGTCAGAACCTGAAACGTTAACTGCCTCTCTCTACACAGATGCTGCCAGACCTGCTGAATATTTCTAGTATTCTTGTTTTGGTTTCAGATTTCTAACACCCACAGTATTTTGCTTTAAAAAAGTATACATTGGGAATAACCTGTCGCAACAAGAATTTCAGAGCAGAAATTCTCTTCAGGAAATAGTATTTTTGCAGCACTCCCTCAGTACTGAATGCAATTTTAAAGATGAGATTGTGTGCTCATGACTGGGGTGGGGTTGAACCCCCAACCCTCCCAAGAGGCAAGTAAGCCACATCTGATATTTGAACAGAAAAATAAATTAGACAAAGCCTTTTGTTAGAAAAGTAAAACAGATAGAGTACCCAATTCTTTTTTCCCTAATTAAGGGGCAATTTAGTGCAACCAGTTTGCCTACCCTGAACACCTTTTTGGCAACAAGAGGCAGCAGTGCTAACCACTGGGCCACCACGCTGCCCCGAAACAGATGCATAGGATCACCACTGCCTGCAAATTCCCCTCCATGTCACACACCATATTGACTTGGAAATATATCACACTGCTGTCATTCAGTCAAAATCTTGGAATGTCTACTCAGCCGCACAATAGGTGCACCTACAACATATGGCAGTTCTGAATGGTTCGTAAGAGCATTAGGGAATATGGTCAATGCTGGTCTTGTACGAGAACTACGCAGCCCATTAATTTCATGTAAAAATCCAATTTCCATCGGAATGGCAATTTTCATCAACTCTAATGCAATATCATTTAGAATCATAGAATCACTACATTGCAGGAGGCCATTCGGCCCATCGGGTCTGCACTAACCCCCTGAAAGAGCACTTTACAATCCCCAGTCCTTTCCCCATAACCCCACCTAATCTTACTGATAAGTTTGAGAACTTGAAAATGGAGTTTTAAAAAATAGAAAAGTGGAAGCAAAAAGCCAGCATCAGTAAAGAAACCCTGAGGCCATCGGAATATCAAAATGGCAGCGTAGAGGAAATGTCACTTGTCTAGAAATCCAGGCTAAGTCGCTGGGGGCACAAGTGTGAGGAAGAGTTGGGAGAGTGTATGGAGGAGGGGTTCTAGTGTGAGGTGCTCGGGAGGGTGAACGCTTCCACCTAGTGTGCGGGGTTGGGGCTGATACAGCTGAAGGTGGTGTATAGAGCGCACCTTACAAGGGGGAGGATGAGTCGGTTCATGGAGTGGGTAGGTGTGTGTGAACGTTGCGCGCCAGGGGGGGGGGGGGGGGGGGGGGGCGCCTCGCAAACCACATTCATATGTTTTGGTCCTGTCCAAAGCTGGAGGATTACTAGAAGGAGGATTTTAGGGTGATTTCTAAAGTGGTGCACGTGAAACTGGACCCGGGCCCTCGGGAGGCCATATTCGGGGTGTTGGACTAGCCGGGGTTGGAAACGGGTGCGGAGGCAGATGTTGTAGCTTTCGCCCAAAGGTGGATCCTGCTAGGGTGGAGATCAACTTCTCCAACCTGTGCCCTGGCATGGCGGGGGGGGGGGGGGGGGGGATCTTCTGGAATTCTTGACGCTTGGAAAGGTCAAATTTGAACTGAGGTGAAGGATGGAGGGGTTCTACAATTCATTGGTGTTATACATGATGCACTTTCAAGAATTGGATTACATCGAACATTAGAGGGGGGGGGGGGGGGGGGGGAAAGAGACGAGGGACTGTGTGCGCTAATGGGGACTAGGGGTGATTCCCGATTCCTTTTTGTCATTTGTTTATGTTAACATGCGAGCTAATGTCTGGGGTTTGGTGGGAGGATGGGATCGTTGTTGTTGATATGGGGATTGACATTACGGGGCTGATTCTCCGAGCCCAGCACCAGGCCAGAGAATCGCCGCAACCGTGCCATGACGTCGGTGCACGTTTCTCAGAGGTGCGGAGAATCGGCGCCATTTGCGGCGGCGCGTTTTGGCATGGCGCCGGCTGCGAGCCCGCTGATTCTCCGGCCGGATGGGCCAAGCGGCCACGCCGATACGACAGAGTCCCGCCGGCGCCGTTCACCCCTGGTCGCTGCTGGTGGGAACTCTGCGCGAACGGTTGGGGGGGGGGGGGGGGGGGGGGGGGGAGGGCCTCCGATGGAGTCTGGCCCCTCTTTTCTCCCCCCCCCCCCCCTCCCGGCCTACTGTTGGGTGTAAATTTGTGAGAAAATGTGGAAAAGGAGAATAAAAAATATTTTTTACATTTCTCGGGGGGCACACATTCAAATCCCACCACGGAAACATGTGGAATTTAAACTTAATTAATAAAATCTGAAATTGAAAACTAGTCTCTGCGATGGTGACCATGAAACCCATCCGGATCACTAACGTCCTTTAGGAAAGGAAATCTGCCATTCTTACCTGGTCTGGCTTATATGAGATTCCAGATTCACAGCGATGTGGGTAATTCTAAAATGGCCTCACAGCTCAGTTCAAGGGCACAGGGATAAGCAATAAATATTGGCTGCCCCAGTGACACTCACATCCTATGATTTGTTTTGTTTTTTAAATTCCAACTGGTCCCCTATGGGCATTCAGTCCTTACCCAGTCTGATCTATAACCAACTGCAGTCTCTCACCAACATGGATGACTCAAACTGCTACCAGAAATGACCTAGCAAGCCAGTGACCAGCGATTATATGAAACGGCATCAACACAGTTCAGCGCGGCCCACCACCATCAGGAAAACAAGGGATGGGGAATAAATGTGCCACACACATCAAAAATGAATTTAAAAATACAACTGAGACTTAGCTTGATCAAGCTCGGCCAAGCAATGGCAGTAACTGCCAGAGCAAGTACAACAAAGAACAAAGAACAAAGAAATGTACAGCACAGGAACAGGCCCTTCGGCCCTCCAAGCCCGTGCCGACCATACTGCCCGACTAAACTACAATCTTCTACACTTCCTGGGTCCGTATCCTTCTATTCCCATCCTATTCATATATTTGTCAAGATGCCCCTTAAATGTCCCTATCGTCCCTGCCTCCACTACCTCCTCCGGTAGTGAGTTCCAGGCACCCACTACCCTCTGCGTAAAAAACTTGCCTCGTACATCTACTCTAAACTTTGCCCCTCTCACCTTAAACCTATGCCCCCTAGTAATTGACCCCTCTACCCTGGGGAAAAGCCTCTGACTATCCACTCTGTCTATGCCCCTCATAATTTTGTATACCTCTATCAGGTCGCCCCTCAACCTCCTTCGTTCCAGTGAGAACAAACCGAGTTTATTCAATCGCTCCTCATAGCTTATGCCCTCCATACCAGGCAACATTCTGGTAAATCTCTTCTGCACCCTCTCTAAAGCCTCCACATCCTTCTGGTAGTGTGGCGACCAGAATTGAACACTATACTCCAAGTGTGGCCTAACTAAGGTTCTATACAGCTGCAACATGACTTGCCAATTCTTATACTCAATGCCCCGGCCAATGAAGGCAAGCATGCCGTATGCCTTCTTGACTACCTTCTCCACCTGTGTAGCCCCTTTCAGTGATCTGTGGACCTGTACTCCTAGATCTCTTTGACTTTCAATACTCTTGAGGGTTCTACCATTCACTGTATATTCCCTACCTGCATTAGCCCTTCCAAAATGCATTACCTCACATTTGTCCAGGTTAAACTCCATCTGCCATCTCTCCGCCCAAGTCTCCAGACAATCTAAATCCTGCTGTATCCTCAGACAGTCCTCATCGCTATCCGCAATTCCACCAACCTTTGTGTCGTCTGCAAACTTACTAATCAGACCAGTTACATTTTCCTCCAAATCATTTATATATACTACAAAGAGCAAAGGTCCCAGCACTGATCCCTGTGGAACACCACTGGTCACAGCCCTCCAATTAGAAAAGCATCCCTCCATTGCTACCCTCTGCCTTCTATGGCCTAGCCAGTTCTGTATCCACCTTGCCAGTTCACCCCTGATCCCGTGTGACTTCACCTTTTGTACTAGTCTACCATGAGGGACCTTGTCAAAGGCCTTACTGAAGTCCATATAGACAACATCTACTGCCCTACCTGCATCAATCATCTTAGTGACCTCCTCGAAAAACTCTATCAAGTTAGTGAGACACGACCTCCCCTTCACAAAACCGTGCTGCCTCTCACTAATACGTCCATTTGCTTCCAAATGGGAGTAGATCCTGTCTCGAAGAATTCTCTCCAGTAATTTCCCTACCACTGAAGTAAGGCTCACCGGCCTGTAGTTCCCGGGATTATCCCTGCCACCCTTCTTAAACAGAGGAACAACATTGGCTATTCTCCAGTCCTCCGGGACATCCCCTGAAGACAGCGAGGATCCAAAGATTTCTGTCAAGGCCTCAGCAATTTCCTCTCCAGCCTCCTTCAGTATTCTGGGGTAGATCCCATCCGGCCCTGGGGACTTATCTATCTTAATATTTTTTAAGACACCCAACACCTCGTCTTTTTGGATCACAATGTGACCCAGGCTATCTACACCCCCTTCTCCAGACTCAACATCTACCAATTCCTTCTCTTTGGTGAATACTGATGCAAAGTATTCATTTAGTACCTCGCCCATTTCCTCTGGCTCCACACATAGATTCCCTTGCCTATCCTTCAGTGGGCCAACCCTTTCCCTGGCTACCCTCTTGCTTTTTATGTAAGTGTAAATGTGGACATCATTTGCCTGGAGTCTGAAAAGCTAAACGTTTTTCCGATCAGGAAACAACATTTCTTTGCAGCCTTCATACGTGGATCGTCATTGCAGAGACCGGGAAACAAAATTGAACCTGTAGCGATTTCATAGGTGGTCTTTAAAAAAAAAATAATATGATTGCACTTCAATAAGGAAAGGGTTTGCGAACAACAGTACAGAACAGAAGAGATGGCTCCACAGTACAGAAACATTGTGGTTCAGAAGTGCAAATATGTAGTGACATTTTGTTGTATCTTCCCAAGAAGTCAATAATTCTACTGAGTATGTGCACACCCTGCTCTGGTTTACATGAGCCAACAATGAACTGCGATGTTAATGCACAATTATCAAATCACATACAGTAGTAAATCCTCTCCCCAACTGACACTAGCATATTTGATTTGTTTAGAAATAAGAAAATGGGTTAAGCGACCCAAGAGCAACTAGCAACTGTGGAGAACGTACCAGAGCAAAGAGTTATTATTTCAGCAGTCTATTTGGCATGGTGGGATGGTCGAAGGCAAGTGGAACAGCATCCAAGCTTGAATACACCTTAAAGATCCAGACAAGTAATTCCCACCTAACAATAACCAATACTTGAAGTTGGAGCAAAATCAAAGTCAAACCTGCACCAATCATATTTGAAACCATGCTACTTAATCAGGTCACTCAACACTACAGAAGTGTTCCACTCGCCCCACTCCTGCCCAAAATAAAAATGAACTGCAACAGGGTTAGGAATAGAAGAGCTATTTGGCCGCTATTGAATTCACTTTCACATTAAATGTGGAGAGAGTTGAACAAACGCTTCTTTTTCTGTTGCCAATAACTGGATACATAGCAAAAAGCTGAGTTTCTTAAACCAAATTTTACAAAATTACTACCTGGAGCAAACAAGAGCCAAGCTTTATTTTCAAAGATATATTTTGTAATATAGTGTAGGTTAAAACAAGCATCATGAATAAAAATGATTCGAGACCCACACACAATTAGAAGGCCAAGGACTCAGCAACCTCAGAATCGCCTCTTTTGGCAAAGCTTTTAAGTCTTGTGAAACATGTTTGGAAAGCACTTCTCGCAAATCTTGATTGGTTACAAATCTCGGGTAGTCTATAGAGATCGGACTCCAGAATAGAATTGGTTTGTCGTGAATAATCAATAAAGTAACAACCGAATAAGAGAGAGGGAGATATCAATACCATGAAATCTTTGATATCCACTACAAGAAAAATAGGTAATGTTATATCCTCATTTGTGGCAATACACAGGCCACCAACATTGCACAGAATGTGATCCACATTTCTTCAAACAAATCTATTTTGAGCTGCACTCGAGAAAATTACAGGAGAGAGATAATGGGGGTGTTTTGACAAAGCCGGGAACAAATATATCCCACTACCGTTTCAATTTCAAACTACTGTACAAGCCAGCAGTTTTAAAACACTGAACATAAAATAGTTATACATTTATAATTAAGATTAGCTGACATTACATTTCTTTCTCAACCAAAGCATCAACAGGGGAAAAAAGTGGATTAGCAATGTAAATTTTCAACATTTAAAACGACTTGTATATTTAAACAGCTGAATGTTGATATCTTGAATGAACTATTAATGAGTTGGCAATGCAGTATATTCGTTGAATGCTATAGTACTACAGGAGATAGTTACCATAATATATAGAATTAACTAGTTACTATCAACTTGAGGTACATTGCTTCAACTAATTCTGAGCAAGACCCTGTCAATGTGTAAGGTATTCAAAAGGTTAGTGCATATCTCTCATTTAGCAATGTTTCTTGTTTTACAACTCAAAATCCTCTGTGGAAGAGGGGTGGGGGTGGAATCTCCAGAGTTTGATTTTAGACAGATCACCGTTTCATTCATCCCATGAATTAAGGATCATCTTCTGAAACTTTCAATCCAAACAAGGAGTGTTTCAACTAGGAAATCTTGGCTGCAATCCATATGCCCCTGCAATATGCAGCAGTCTTTTGGTTCCCCACTGAGAGTTATACAATAAATACAAACAGGAAGATTAATTAATTCCTGCAGTACAAGAAAGGATTTTCAGTCAGCAGGTCATCAGATTTACACTGAAGCATACTGCTATGTTGAAGACCCTCTCAATCAAATTCAGGAGTCCGTTCTTCATGGAGATTCTCTCTCCCCTTTCCCCCCGACTTTTACAGGCTTTTTCTTGCATCTACCTAACCTGAAATTTTCAGAACACAGTACATCAGCAAGATAGATCCAAGAAAAAAAGACAGGCTATAAAATTCAAAGTCTGTCCCCGGCGGGGCCAGAACGGAGTTAAGCCAGCTGAAACAGTGACGGTGAACGTCATACTTTACCCAGCATGGATCACCTTACCTGCAAGACATTGGCTTGTAGGTTTCATGTGGTCAGTGGGTAGACTCCCAGCCCATGTTATTATCGAGGTGCCAAATCAAGATACGATTATTGGAATCTGGCTTAAATAATTGACTTGGATTCAATCTCCTATCATCATGCAGGTCACCTTCAAGACAATTATATCCAAAACAGAGCCTGCTGTTGTTATACACTACCTTCGTCCTTCCACGGACGATATTGTAAACAGTTTAAAACAGTTAGAGCCGTCCCTACATAAACTACAGCTACCAAGACCACCCAAGTTTCATGGTGGCATAGCATAAGCAACTAACTGCTTGAATCAGTCAGAGCAGAAACAAAATCCTTGATTATGTGTGCACATACAAATATTTATTTTCTAGGTAACTATTTGAGGCTGCAAGTTTACTCAATTACATAGGAAGGTGGAAATCTACACAACATGTCAACATCTCAGACAGTATGGTGGCGTAGTGGTTAGCACTGCTGCCTCACAGACCCAGGTTCAATCCCAGCCCGTGTGGAGTTTGCACATTCTCCACGTGTCTGCGTGGGTCTCACCCCCACAACCCAAAGATGTGCAAGCTAGGTGAATTGTCCATGTTAAATTGGGAAAAAGAATTGAATTGGATACTCGGAAAAAAAAATGAAAACATGCCAACCTCGGACATCCTAGATATCAGATTTATTCATCACCAGCTACTCAATTCTTGCATAATGTACTTTTGCAAAAGTGATCTGCCCACCACAAAACTGTATTTTCTTCCAGAGGTTCTGGGATATTGCACAGGAAAATCCTGCTATTCTAAGGTCAGAAATTCTGAAACATGAATGAGAATTGTTTGAACACACGTGCCACAAGATTCATCTGCACTGGAGATGTGCTGCAATTGAAAATCCAATAAATGAGGCGGCACGGTGGTTAGCACTGCTGCCTTGCAGTGCCACGGTCACAGCCTGTGTGGAGTTTGCACATTCTCCCCTTGTCTGTATGGTTGGAAGGTCTGCACCCAAATATAAGTCAGTACCTGTTGGAATCCACAGTTACTGAAGTGAATTAACAATTGGGACAACCCTTATTATTTCTGATAAAAAACCTCCAGATTCTTCCTGTGGGCCATTTGGCAATTCATCACCATTTCAGTCAATTTTGGTGGACAAAATTCTGGATCTCTTATCCACACAAGGAGGCCACTCACCACCAACTTCCCAAAAGGCATTTAAGGATGGACAACATCTACTGGCTTTGCCAGAGATTCCTATGAATGATTTCTTTTTAAAATCCAGCCATGGGAGCAAACAACAAAGCGGAGGGTGCTTGAAGAATTACATGTATAATTCTGGCAAAAAGAAACTGGATATTTATCCAGAACAACATCAGAGACAACTCTGCAACTGGTTCAATTGGATTTGAACAGCACTCAAAATGAGTGAATCTAGGCTGATGCTGTAGGAAAGTAGGTCAGCAACGAACAGCAGGCTATCAGTGTGTGCGCACTGCACTCGGCATAGAAACATAAAAAAAGTGTAGGCCATGACCCCTTCAACCTACTCCTCCATTCAATATCACGGCTGATCCTCTATTTCAACACCATACCAGTCGACACTTTTGGTGTCTATAAATCTATTCCCTTCTTAAATATATTCAGTGACTTGGCCTCCGCAGCCTTCTGGGTAGAAAATTCCACAGGCTCACCACCCTCAAAATAAAGTTTCTCGTTGTCTCAGTCCTAAATGGCCTACCAGTATCTTGAGACTGTGGTCCCTTGTTCTGAACCCCCCGCCCGCAACAGGCAAAGGAAACAACATCCCTACAACCAATCTGTCCAGCTCTTGTCAGAATGTTAGTCGTTTCAATGAGTTATTATTTTACAGTACAGAGAAATTGCTGTGGTGGTCAAATATTAGCCGAGTGAATTGAACATACCTGCTTCTCAAACAATAATGCCACCCCTGCTCCCTAGTCGAAATTTTCAAATGATGGACTGGCAAAGATGCGGACAGGTTGGAATTTCACATTGCAATTCTGTGCCCTATGTAATAACCTGAAGTTCAGCTCGTTTTCCCCTCTACCCCTCAAATTGCTCCCAATGTATTCAAGGCGTGGAAACCCCTTTCTCCCATTTGTCAGGATTAACCATAACACAAAAGTATTGAGACAGGTTAATTCAAAGCATTGCACACAGCCTGTCTGCATCAAAATAAAGTCTACAATTGGTCGATGGAGGAACGGAATACTAGCAAATATTGCTAGAGAAATCCAAACACTTGTACTTTTATTCTGGATATTTAAATATACGAAGAACTATTCCAGTTTCTCAAGGGCTGTAGGAAATAAAAGAAAAGACTAGCCATAGTTACTGAACCAATACAGACAGCAATGTGAGCAAATGCTATTACAACACTCACTGACACTAGTCCTGAATTAGGGAAAGCAGAAATCTGTGCACCCGTAGCCAAAGAAAATGCAAATGGTTCTGTTCACGGGCCTTCATTCACTGATCAAAATTTTATTGTAAGAAAACTACAAATTTTAGGCCATTTACATTTTGCACCGCCATCAATAACAGACTGGGCATTGGTGTCACAAGATAGCATAAACAAGGCAATGTGCTCAAGCTACAGCTGTGAGCTCTGCAAAAAGAGATAGTTTCCATGGGTACCTATAGATTCACCATCAACAGAGCTGGAATTACTGCTAGAAAATTATTGTTTTCTGACTGCCAACACTGGCCAATACTGACCTTCCAGTAACTAAAGGGAGATACAGGTTTTAAAAATTCATACAATACATTGTTCTTCAGGCAGTTATAAAAATGGACTTAAAATATATACAAAGCAATTTCTTCACTTTCTGCTTTGTCACCTGGCTGTAAGCCAGCCACTCTCCAGTACTGCATTGGCCCTTCAACTGCAAGCCTAACAAAGCCATTAGGCCGTTCAATCATATAGGCAACATATCCAAGCTCAATCTTGGCCTCAAATGACAACCATGGGCTGGATTCTCCATCCCGCCATGCCACATTTCTGTTTCACCCCGCCGGAGGGATGCTCCATTACACTGGCTGGTCAATGGGGTTTCCCATTGTGGGGCAGTCCCATGCCGTCAGGAAACCTCCGGGCTGCCGGCAAAACGGAGCATCCCGCTGGCGGAGAATCCAGCCCCATATCTCTAAATGTTACTAAGGAGGGAAGGAGGCCAATTGCAGGTCCTCCATCAGCATGTTGGCTGAAATCAGCTGACCAGCAGATGGAGGAATAAAAGTAGGGTGTTGGGAAAACTCAGCAGGTCTGGTAGCATCTGTGGAGAAAGAAACAGTTAACATTGGTCCAAAACGACTCCTCTTTGAAACAGGTGCTCTCCGACCTCAGTTTTTCCAGCACTTTCTGGTCTTATTTCAGATTTCCAACATCCACAGTATTTTGCTTTTACTTCAGTGGATGAAGGACCCTGGTGCTTGCTTCAGTCTCTCAGTGGAGTACTCTGGGAGCAATTGGGTTAGGAATTAGACAGGATGTAAAACTCCTTGCAGAGATCTGACTTTTTCTTTTAAAAAGGGAGCTCAGTAGACCACCCAGGCAGTTTTCAAATCGGAGTCAGAATCAATTCTGCTGCCATCATTAAAAACAGCACGTATATAACGGGTGGGAAAGATTAGACAGCAAATATCTACAAGTTTACAAATAGCTCACTATCACCAAAATCTGAAATAACTGGAACCGGTGCTGATTTTCTTTTCCCCCCAAAATTGCCAGACAATGGGAAAAAAAAGTCAATAATAATAATAATTTCTTTTAAAATATAAATTTAGAGTACCCAATTCATTTTTTCCAATGATGGGGCAATTTAGCGTGGCCAATCCACCTACCCTGCACATCTTTGGGTTATGGGGGCAAAACCCACGCAAACACAGGGAGAATGTGCAGACTCCACACGGACAGTGACCAAGATCCAGGATCGAACCTGGGACCTCGCCACCATGAGGCAGAGTGCTAACCACTGCACCGCCGTGCTGCCCTTAATAATAATAATGTTTATTGTCACAAGTATGCTTACATTAACACTGCAATGACGTTACTGTGAAAATCCCCTAGTCGCCACATTCCAGCACCTGTTCAGGTAAATTGAGGGAGAATTCAGAATGTCCAAATTATCTAGTAGCACGTCTTTCGGGACTTGTGGGAGGAAACCGGAGCACCCAGAGAAAATCCACACAGAAACAGGGAGAACGTGCAGACAGTGACCCAAGCCAGGAATCAAACCTGGGACCCTGGCGCTATGAAGCCACAGGTGCTAACCACTATGCTACCGGGTCTAGATTCTCAAGTTTTAGAAATTTCTTAAACTGTAATTTCAGTAGTCAATAATTTCAGATATTGGCACGGTACAATTTTGCAGATATTAAATTTCAGCTCCAGATTCACAGATCTGAATAATCACTTAAGACTTAAATTTGCTTGCTGGCAGATTGCAAGTTCACAGTGATTGGTACAATATAAACTCGGCTCACTCTCTGCATGTGGTCTAGAATAACCAAATGTATCAGGCTTGATGCACTGGTGTTCATTCAAATGCACCAACATCCAGTGATTTCAGAATATTTTTACGGAGGCCTTTACTCAAACCCACAAAATCCTGTTCACATCACCTATTTCCCACTCTGAATCACTATTAAGCAACTCCAAATACAATATTGTTCATAAGTAGCTCTCCTTATCCTTCTACCCCCCAACTCAATAATGCCAGTTGTTATTTCAGGTTTTCTTGGTAGTTCACCCTATTCACCCACAAAGATGGACTTTGCAATACAAGTCACCAGACAGTGATTAAGAACCCTGTCGGATTTGCCAGCTCGCTCTCTTTCACAATCTATCCATGACATCAAAGACACTTCAACCAAGATCAATAAGCGTTGATCAAGGGGGCCAGGATCAATCTCAGGGACAGTCTGAGCAGTGGGGACATTATAATGGGCCAGACTAAAGAGGTTTGGAGGCAAAAAAACTTCCTCAGGAAATTCAATATGTCCACACTGACTCTTACCAACTTTTACAGATGCACCATAGAAAGCATCCTATCTGGCTGCATCACAGGCTGGCATGGCAACTACTCGGCCCATGACCGCAAGAAACTTCAGACAGTCATGAACACCACCCAGTCCATCACATGAACCCACCACCAATCCATTGACTCTATCTACACCTCCCACTGCCTTGAGAAAGCAGGCAGCATAATCAAAGACCCCTCCCACCCAGCTTATTCACTCTTTCAACTTCTTCCATCGAACAGGAGATGCAAAAGTCTGAGAACACGCACAAACAGATTCAAAAACAGCTTCTTCCCTGCTGTTACCAGACTCCTTTAATAATAATAATCGCTTATTGCACAAGTAGACTTCAATGAAGTTACTGTGAAAAGCCCCTAGTCGCCACATTCCGGCACCTGTTCGAAGAGGCCGGTACAGGAACGACCCTCTTATGGACTGACCTAATTAATACTACACTCCTGTATGCTTCATCCAATACCAGTGTCTATGTATTCACACTGTGTGCCTTATGTTGCCCTATTATGTATTTTCTTTTCCTTTCATGTACTAAATGATCTCTTTGAGATGCTCGCAGAAAAGTACTTTTCACTGTATCTCGGGACACGTGACAATAAACAAATCCAAAAAATGATTTCCTTCCCTAAATGATTTAGAATGACTCCTGTGCGAATACCAGAGATGACAAAATAGAGCTTGGTTGTCACACCTCCCGAAGCTGAATAACTTGCCACCACTTCCGGTCAAGGTTCACACCTCAAGCACCATCAGTGCCAGGGAGAGCCACTGTCTTCAGGTCAAGGAATAATAAGAAACATTGAGTGTACTAGTTTTGCTTGTCAATCATTGAGTTTACACACACAATAGCCAGATAATAAAGTGCAGGAAGATCCGATTGTCAATCCAAATATACGTAAATTAGAGGATCTCAATTTAATAGCACAACTGGCTTCAGAGCGGTTAGGTTTTGCAAGGAAATGAAGTCAACGGAGACTCATGACTTCTAATAACCCCTGCTTGATGCAGGTAAGTATATGCAGAAAACAGGGAAACACAGCATGAGGCTAAGGAACAACCTACTAACATTCCCCAATATAATCATCTTTATTAGTGTCACAAGTATGCTTACATTAACGCTGTAATGAAGTTACTGTGAAAATCCCCTAGTCGCCACACTCCGACGCCTGTTCGGGTAGACGGAGGGAGAATTCAGAATGTCCAATTCACCTAACAAGCACGTCTTTCGGGACTTGTGGGAGGAAACCGGAGCGCCCGGAGGAAACCCACGCTGACACAGGGAGATTCCACACACTGACCCAAGCCGGGAATCAAACCTGGGACCGTGGCGCTGTGAAGCAGTGCAAACCAATGTGCTACCTGCCACCCAATATGAAGTGTAGCCAAATGGGCATGGTTCTCAATAGATACAGTTAAACCATCAAGGATATGATGCATTCAGGAATGGAGAAAATTGTGGGGGGGGGGGGGGGGGGGGGGGGGGGAGAAGATAGCAGAACCAATCAACTTCCATTTAGAAGTTTCTTGCATAATCAGTATGGAATTAGCAAGGGCTCGGCCCTGTTCTGTGGGTTCATAATTGTGGAGTGAGGTAAAGCCAAGTGCTATCACAACTATCCACAAATACACTCCCAAATCAACACAATAAATGTCCAAACAATGGTGAGATCAGCTTTAAGGGACAGGCATGGGGATGGGTTCTGCCATTCAAAGAGACCATACCAATCTGTATGCCCAGCTCGACTCCACAGTCCTTATTACCTTGCTAGCAAAATCTATCAATCTCAGATCTAAAATTATAAATTGACCTAGCACCTACTTCTCTTTTACAGAGTTCCACATTTCTACCATCCTGCATATGAAGATGTCTTCCCCAACTTCTTTCTCAAACAGCCCGACTTGGAAGTTAAGGTTATGCCCTCTTGTCATACATAATGCTTTGACCTGTCCTATCAATTGCTTTCAAAATTTTCAATGAAATCAACCCTTCTCAGTTGGTAGCACAAGGTTCCGGGTCCAAATCGCACTCCAGGGATTGAGCACATGAGAAAAAAAATCAAAACTCATGACAGCAGTGACCATTCTCCAAAATTACTTCTTTGGCTGTAAAGTACCGACACATCCAGTGGGTCACTGAAAATGCTATACAGAAGATAAGCCCAATGTATATAATCTACCCTCAATTCAATTCTTGCAGTGCTGGTAACATCCTGTTACAGAATGCTTGCAGTAAAATCACTGCTGGCAAATGCCTGTACTCCAGAGTAACACAGCCACAAAAAGCTCAAAACATGGAACCCTATTCATCCTTCAGTAATCAGCGAATGTCGCCATGTTCAGAAGTTCCCCTGACCCACTAGCCCACAGTGCTTTATTCCAAAGCACTCCAACATAGGACCCAATGAATAATGGAATCATCGAATGACCTCCCTTCTACACTGTAACCAATCAGCCCATCGTAATGACAAGCTCCCTACAAAATATATTCACCTAGTGCCACACCCATACCTTTTCTCCATAGTCCTTTCCAGATAATGATCCTTTTGGAACACTATGGTTGAAATTTGTCTCCATCACACTCATGGAATGCATCCCAGATCCTAATCACGTGCCATGTGAAAATGTTTGTTTCTCATGTGGCCAGTGTTTCTTTTGCCAGTTACCCGAAATCTGTGCATATGGCTCTTGATCCATCCATGGGGTCAGTTCCCCTCGACCTACTCTGATTCCCTTATAATCTTCTCCAATCTACTGAACTGAAGTGGTACCACCATGAATATCACCACTGGGTACTCTGGTAAGAAAAATTAGGGGTGCAGCAAAAAAACTTCCAGATAGTGTTGGAAGGCATGAGAAGTGGTTCAAATG